>NW_028291924.1:2547500-2657500 GCF_963383615.2 Lipophrys pholis | reverse complement strand
GGATGGATGGATGGATGGCCGTCGGACGGACGGATGGATGGATGGATGGATTGATGAAAGATGGATGGATGGATGGATGGATGGATGGATGGATGGATGGATGGATGGATGGATGGATGGATGAAACGATGAAAGACTGATGATGGATGGATGGAGGGATTTAAGGATGGATGGAAGTATGACAGGTGGATGGATGGATGGAAGGAAGGATGGATGGATGGATGGATGGATGGATGGATGGATGGATGGATGGATAGATGGATGGATGGATGGATGGATGGATGATGGATGGATGGATACATGATGGATGACTGGATGGGTGATCAATTTATGATCAATGGATGATGGATGATGGATGATGGATGATGGATGATGGATGATGGATGATGGATGAATGGCTGGATGATGGATGGATGGATTGATGGATGATGGCTGGATGGATGGATGGATGGATGATGGATGAATGGATTGATGATGGATGGATGGATGGATGGATGATGGATGGATGGAAAATGGATGGATGGATGGATGGATGGTTGGATGGATGATGGATGGATGGATGATGGACGGACGGACAGATGGATGGATGGATGATGAATGGATATAATATACAGACATGACTTATGTCCACTAGGAAAAAGTTCCCTTTACTCAGTATTGGTGTGAATCTTGGGAACAAATGATAGAAGAAAGTTTTTCTTTTCAACTTTTTAAAGAATCCAGGACTTTTCAGGCTTTTGGGTTCTTTGTAGAACAATGTGACGGTTCTAACAACAACAAGGGAAATGTTGTTTGATAAGTTAGCTAAAGCACTATCAAGCTAGCCAGGAGTTGAATCTGGAACCTTCTCATCTTCTCATCCATAGCCAGACATCTCCTTTGTATTTTCACCTTTGTAGATGTTTCTATTTCTAATACTGAAGAAGAAACTTTCCATGGATCCATCCATCCTCCAGCTGCTCTGGTTTCCTTCCACAGTCCAAAAACAGGCATGTGAGGTTACTTGGTGAAGTTGTGTGTGGAGACCCTCCAGAGTGGATCCTGTCCTCGTCCATAGTAATGTGGGAGCAGCTAGTTACAGTTATTTACTTATTCAGTTGTCAGGTTAGTGAAATATCTCCTAAAATGTTCTGACTCCAACCATGAAATCCTCACTAACAGACAACACTTCCATAAATCCTCCCCTCCAGCAAGCAGCCACACACCACAATCCAGAGTGTCCTGGTGAGAGAGGGACAGTGTCCTGGTGAGAGAGGGACACATGCTGCTCAGGGCTTGTCCTCCTTGTCTTACATCAACTGATTCAGTTCAATCAAAACCACCAGAACAAGGCTTTAATCTGTATGAGGTTGTGGGTTCAATCCCCAGCATCTCCAAGCTTTATGTCTCACATCAACAGCAGCAAGTAGATTAATAGTGAGTTAGTGTCTCTTGATTGTGAGGAGACAAGAGACAAACAGGCTCTGACACGTCTCACTCACAAACATGAGACACTTTTCTGTCCCATTCTACAAACTTCTTCAAGTCTTCTTCACCATCGCTCTATATTCTTAATTATCTTTGACAGGTGGAGTCACTCAGAGTAGTGATGGTGGTATAGTGGTGAGCATAGCTGCCTTCCAAGCAGTTGACCCGGGTTCGATTCCCGGCCGTCACAGAGGAGAGACTTTCCTCTACTAGTTGGGATGTTGGATCTTTTTCACTTCTTTCAAACTTTTATTCAAAGACTCAGTCTCCTGATTATTGAATGTCCTCTTAGAGAAAACACAACTCTTGGACAAATGAGCCACACCCTTCCAAGAAAAGCAGCTCCAGCAACCAGACACACAACACGGTAGAATCCTCTCCTTCCATGCAGGGTCCAGGGTTTGATTCCCGGCCAATGCAACACATTGTTATTAACCCTCCTCCTGTGTGAGCTTTCACAACCCAGTCACATGTTAACGGCTCAGTTTGGATCTGAGTCTCAGGCTCCATTTACACCACAACATTCCAAGTGACAACAACTTGTCCGTTAAGGAAAAGTGAAGCTTTTACAGGACAGCAGCTCTACGGAGGCCGCCATGTTTGTTACTCACACATGAGAAGAAGCACTATTTACCACGGCGGAGGTGTACATGCTCAGTAACAGCGCTCCGTAGCCTCCGCCTGTCCCTGTGGGGGGAGTCGGGAGTGTGAAAGAAAAGTTCCACCTTGAGAGCCGGGACCAAAAAGTGACGGTTGCAGTGGATCCGAGCACCACTGTCGTATAAACGGAGCCCAAATGTGACTAAAGTTTTGTGGTTCCACTTGTTTTTGTTGTGGTGTAAACGGACCTTAAATCATCTGTAAATTAGAACCCTGATTGTTGTGGACTGACAATCTTTGAATAAAGAAGAGAACCAGTGAAAATGCTCCACTGTATCACCTCAGCATGACCAACAAGAGATTAGCAGCGATACAAATATGTCAGAAAATAGACTTTGTAAATGACCTGGATATTAAGTTCTTTATTGCAATGGTTCATGAGTAGGTTTTTTATATGTTGTAATGGTAGTATAGTGTTTATGCTTTTACTTTGAAAGAACTCACAGACAAGGTGTGGTAAATCAGAAGTAACTGTTGTAAATCAGATGGAAGTACCAGTAACGTTGATGAGCAGTAAAAGCCATGCTTAGTGTACTGTGAGTTCAAGCTTACAGTTTAATTGTAATGTAAAGTAAAAGGTCATTTATATTATTTCATGGTACAGACATATGGTTAAAAAGGACAAAGTTGTAAATATACATGGAAATTACATATTAAGAGCACTCAAGGTAGAGATTGTCAACGGTTAATAATTTAAGGTAGTAAATATGGTAAAAGTTTAAAGGTAAAACATGCTGTTAAGAGTTGCTCATGGTATTTTTCTGTGTACATTGTAGTTCTTACAGTGTGTTCACCTGCAAGGCTCAAAGAAGTAGAGAAGCATCAGTTTGAGAGAGCATCTTTTCTACGGCGACTGCTCCAGGCTTCACTGATCCACAAAGAGGTGCAACTGTTGGCATTCCAAAAGGAGAGTCAGGAGGACTGAATACATTCTATTAAAGTACTTTGATCTGATCTATTGAAGACTTTGATCTTACCTTTAACACTAAACAAAGAGATTCACAATTCAAGTGTTAAAGTGCAGAGAATCTCACAGCAAATCCACAATGTCAAACATCAAATAGATCCAACTGTCATTGGACACACACACACACACACACACACACACACACACACACACACACACACACACACACACACACACACACACACACACACACACACACACACACACACATTCACAATTTACTGTCACCAGTTAACCTCACATGTTGTTGTTGGAACCGTCACATTGTTCTACAAAGAACCCAAAAGCCTTAAAAGTCATGGATTCTTTAAAAAGTTGAAAAGAAAAACTTTCTTCTATCATTTGTTCCCAAGATTCACACCAATACTGAGTAAAGGAAACTTTTTCCTAGTGAACATAAGTAATATGTGTATATTCGGTCCATCCATCCATCATCCATCATCCATCATCCATCCATCCATCCATCCATCATCCATCATCCATCCATGCATGATCCATCCATCCATCATTCATCCATCCATCCATCCATCCATCCATCCATCCATCCATCCATCCATCCATCCATCCATCGATCCATCGATCCATCCATCCATGATGTGATCCAGTAAACATGTCCAAGCAGTAGTGTTGTGTTGTTGCTTCTCATTGTCAATAGAACCATGAGAAAGTATGAGAGTGACTGATACTCTTGTATGATCACTGGACCTTTTGAAAGCAGTCAGACTCTCATACTGTACCAGTAGCATCTGTGTCGTTCACAACCTGCCTACATTTTAACTGGACTTTCTGTGGCGGACCAAACAACACAGTTGGGTCTGGGTGAGCTTTGCTTTACCTTACTGTCCTGGTGCTCTCTGGAACGTAGGACTTGGTAGAACCACGGCTAAACTAAGCTTTGAAAAGTCATGATCGTTATCAATGAATGCTCTTTAATCTGAGCTTCCACCATTAAAATCCCTGTTCAGGTTTGCTGTAAAACCAAGCAGTTCTTCATTCCAGCTTCAAATGGAGAGAAAACTGGTTTTCCTGAAGCAAAACTTCTCACCTGCAGCCAATCAGGCAGTGAGAAAATATCATGCAATACAGCCAGCATTCTGCTCAGATGTTTCCTGATTGTTTTCAAATCCAGAGCGGAGCTTTTCAGCTTCTTCAGGAAGGAACAACGGACTACAATTTGTTGAGTTTCAAAATAGCGAGCAAGAAGAGTCTCCACTTCTGCACCTTGGTGGTCAGGATCAGTGTCTGCTTCGTCTCACTCATAAGTGAGAATCATATGGAGACACAAGACTGTGTTGGCAGACCTGGGTAGCTCAGTTGGTAGCGCATCAGACTTTTAATCTGAGGGTCCAGGGTTCAAATCCCTGTTCAGGCTCTTTGTGGGAAGAAACTTGAAACTGAGCAGGATGACTATTGCAGCAACACATCATCAGTAGGATAAAACTAAGCTGTCTCTTGATGGTCTACGACAGGGTGTCCAAACTGGGTCAGAGAGTGCTGGTGTCCTGCATGTTTTAGTTCTCTGCCTGCTTCAGCATACCTGAATCTAATGATGACGTCATCACCGAGGTTTTGAAAAAGAACAATAACAAGCCTTTCATTACAAAGTGGATGGGAGAGGCACCAGATGGAGATCAACAGAGATCAAAGCCAGAGGAAATCTTTGATCTGAAAATCTCCATGGCAAAAGGAACTGATCTCCTTTGATCTGATAAGAGATCAGCACTGGAGTCATGGAGATGCTGAGATGAAAGGAAATCAGCTTTATTCAATCTTCAGCATTCACAATTGCATTTTCTTCAGGGAATACAAACCTCTAGTAATTAATATTATCATAACAGGTCTCTGATATCTGGAGGAGTCAGACCGTTCAAGGCTTTAAAAACAAGCAGTAGCATTTTAAAATCTCTTCTAAAACTGACAGGCAGCCAGTGAAAGGAAGAAGGGATTGGTGAAATGTGGTCCCTCCTCCTGGTGCCTGTTAAAAACCTGGTAGCTGCATTCTGCTCCAGCTGCAGTCTTTGAACATTAAGCCTACTGATGCCAAAATAAAGGGAGTTACAGTAATCCAGCCTGGACCAGATGATGACATGTATTACTTTCTCCAGGTCTGCTTGGGAGAGGAATGACCTGGTCTTGACTAGTCGTCTCAGCTGAGCAAAGCAGGATTGTAACTGACGTCACGAAGACAGTGTCCATGTTGCTCAGCGGGGTTGGTCGAAGGCACGTCCAGCGGTCACCTGAACTCCAGCTGGTCCCGACACAGCAGCAAGTGTTCAGGTGAGTCGGGATCGATTGTAAAAGGAGGAAACGTTTGTTTGGACCTGTCCTGTTTATCAAACTTGTCCTCCATCAACTCTTTCCATTTGTTATTTAAGCTGATCTGATCACATTTGTTGAAAAGATGAGCATTAATAATCTACACAGCAGGAGAGGAGCCATGGCACCGCCAGTCACAGGCGCCGTTCCTCTGGACGTCTGGGGGCGTCCCAATGTAGATAAGATTTGTTTTCTGTCAGGACGACTTCAGCTTTCTCTCGTCCTTGAGTCTCTGGTCTTCATGCTGCTCCAAATCAGTGGCCATTGTTTTTTAATCTTCCAGCCGAGCTCAAAGCCCCGAGCATTCTCCAGGATGATTTGCAATGCATCCCAATCTGAACCTCATGGTTTTCAATCACAAAACTAATAGGTTTTGCTCTCCCTGTCAGGGAATTGAACTACAGTCTCCTGTGTGACAAGCAGGGATACTCTCCACTATACTAACAAAGAGGTGTGAGACAGCTACTAGTCTCTCAGAGGCGGAGCCAAACTCTGCACATACGCTTGTGTCACCACAGCAGAGTGTCACTCAAACTGTGGGGGAGGGGCTCATGCAGCACAGCAGTTGGATCACATGACCTCTCTTGGGAGGAATCAGCTGCTATGTGAGCATTGGTGGTTCAGTGGTAAAATTCTCGCCTGCCACGCGGGAGGCCCAGGTTCAATTCCCGGCCAATGCAACAGACCTTTTCTGAACCCTACTTTGTGAACAGTTGACATAAATATCACACCGTGGGTTTTTTTCTTACTGGTCAGCTTATGCTGCTTTTCCACTGGTACCTACTCAGCCCTACTCAGCCCTACTTCACCTGACTTGCCTCACTTTTGATGCGTAACGCAGGCGGCATTCTTAATTTCCCCCAAAAACTAATTTGACCCATAAACATTTTCCAAAACTCAACAAATTTGGCACACTCATCAGGACTGGTGCACACTATTAGAAAATGTAAAAAAATAACCCACAAAGTGCCAAAATGTGCTCTCTAGCGCCATCTACAATTACTAAAATGACCACCAAAGCCATGGTGAGATGTCTGTCAGAATGTCATAGAGAAATCAAACTAAAACTAATTTGATCATCTCATCAACACCTAAATATCACACAATAACACCCCTGACCTAAGTCCAACAGAAAGTCCACAATTTGCCTTTCAATTTGCCCTTCAAAATAAGATTTACGGCCCAAATTTAATCTGGCTCTCCCTCAAACACTATCTCCTCTGAGGGTGAACATCATATCGGCTTCAAAACACTATTAACTGACAGAGGAGATGCTTCTCCTCAAACCTTCTATACAACTTTGTAGTTACTCGAGTGGTTTGGATTTTATTTGCTGTCAAAGATCACAATGTCGAATCCTGCTGCCCGCCTCCTCTCATTCAAATATATTAGAAAACCAAACACCACGGCCAGTAGGAATGTCGTAGAGATCAGACCAAAACTCACTTGTTCATCTCATCAAGATCTAAAAATCACACATTGACACCCCTGACCTAAATCCTCCAGGAAGTCTGCAATTTGCTTTTGTTTCCACACCTCAAACTTCAATATTCACCATCAAAGAGGAAGTCTGCTGTAACTACAGGTTTGCATGTCCAGAAGAAAATGCAAGTGTGAATGCTGAAGGGGCTGAATAAAGCTGCTTTCTCCTTTGATCTTGGCTCCATGCCGTCTCCAGTGTTGAGAACAGAGCAGATCAAAGCCGATCAAAGGAGATCAGCGTCTGTTGCAAATCAAAAACACTGAGCAGGTAACATTCATAGACTTCTAAGACCGTCCATCCATCCAGGCCATAATTCTGGATGTCTATTTGACAGCCAGAACTAGTTGACAAATGACAAAAACATGATGGACAATGCAAAAAATATTTACATCTATGACAGCCAGAATCAGTGGAAAGAGACGGTCACAAGCTGCCTGTTAAGTCCTACAGCCTGTATAATTATTGATTCGTCATTGAAATATTGAGGGAAGTAGATCATGACAGGCAAGAGGAGACAGCATGTGAAGTTTAATGCTCAATGTCTGAGTTATGACCATTTGTTGTTTTGGTCACGAGGTATTGAACTTTTTCATCCTCCAAGGAGAAACTTGTCACTTTGATAACCTTTCATCTTATGAATACAACTATGTACCTGAGTAAATGTTTTATCAGCACTGTCAGTTGTTGTTGTTTATCACATTGGTGCAGTGGTCAGTGGTCATGGGTTCTCTTTGCTTTGCTTTGTTGAGAAAATCATTTCAGTGGAGAACATGAGCACTCATTGTTTCATCACAACCAGACTCTCTGTGGTGTTGGGGTTCGGGTTGGATCAGAATATGCAAATTACTCTAGTGATCGGCCAATGGAAGGTTCTGAACCACCAGAAGCAATTTACATATAAACAAATCATCAAACAGGTAAATTGTTATTTACTTGTGGACAATTACTGATCACTAGCGGTAGACCACCAAAGTAATGGATTACTGGAGTAATAGATTACTAAGGCAATGAACCAAGTGTAAGTTATGCAGGGCTACAAGGGTTGATTACAGTAAATAGTCAGTGGTCGTCTGACAGTTGTGAGCAATAAAGGGTCACCTGACGGGAGGAACCTCCAGAGGTGTCACATCACTAAGGCGGTCCACAAGTGATACGACTGGTCACTAGGAGTGACCGGTCAATAGGAGTGACCGGTCACTCCTTGGTTAACAACCGCCGGTCACTGTGTGAACTACCGAAGCGTCTGAGGAGCCACAGGAGGCGACTCGCTGAAGCAACCTGGGAAGAACTCAAACTGCTCGGAGTCACAAATGGTTACTGACCAATCAATGATCAACAGTACTTGATTACCAGTGACGGCTAAATTACAGGAAGTAATTTATGATTCAAGTTATCAATGAAACAAATCTGGGATTTATAAATGAATAGTTGAAGGGAGGTTAACATCCAGACCCAGAGCATCGAGTGTTTTTAGGAGAAAATCACAAAATGTGTCGGCGTTGCTGTTTGAAAGCTCCTCAAAGTGAAATAAGCCCCGATACTGTTGGTTGAGTCCTTTTGCTTCTTGAAGATGTTGCTGGCTGGTCTGGGAGGAGGATTCTCACACACAAAGTCAAAGCCTCTTTGGAAATTTAACACAAAGGATCATGTTTGATGACCAAAGGGCTCGTCCGGGAATTGAACCCGGGACCTCTCGCACCCTAAGCGAGAATCATACCCCTAGACCAACGAACCAGTATGAAATGAGTTGAGTGAGGACACCAAGTGGTCCAAGGAGCTGTGTTCTTGTTACACTCTCTTCTGGAGGCGTCGGTTCAAATCCCACTTCTACCAGCAGAGTCTGGTTCAGGACGTTTCTAGTTTCCCAAAACCTTTAAAGGGAGGATGATGAGCTGGGTGGAGTCAGGCGTGCCTCGTCTGCTGCTGGAGAAACCAACCCCGCCCCTCCCCCAAGCCACTCCTCCCTGCAGGAGAGGAGAGCAGAGGGGGGAGGGGGAGAAGAAGAAGAAAGAAAACAGCAAAAGAAAAACCCCGACAACAAAATGAAAGAGAATCATCACAGCCAGATTCTGGTTTGAGTTTTCTGTCTCATTGAACTCATTTCTCAGAGCAGCTGGATTGAATAGCTGAACAGCTCCAGGAATCCTGATTTAGAAGATAAAACATGAGATAAAGGTCCAGAGGGGGACATATTGAAAGAATGAATCCAAACCAATTCTTTGGAGTAAAAATCTAACTTTGATGGAAACTTCAAAACTTCCAAAAGAAACTTTCCAGAAGCTTCTCAGTCCGGCCAAAGCTTAAGATCTGTTAGTTTAGAAATCCCTTCTAATCCTTTACAATTCCCTGCTGCTTCTTTATTGAACTCTTCATGTGGAGGTCCGGGGAAACTCTTTTCACAATTCATTCCAAAGACTCATGACTTTACAAAAGAGCAGCAAGACTCTTCAAATACGATTTAAAGCAACCAACAACCTGCTGCCAGGCAACATTCAGGAAATGTTCAACTTCAGGGAACAATTCCAGTTCAAAAGTCCAAAAGTCCAAAAGTCCAGATCAGTCAGAAAAGCTTGTGAACCAACATCCAGCCTGTAAAATGATGGAATCAATTGTGAAACAATTATCAAACTTAATAGAGCTGAATCAAATAGAGCTGATTCTGGCCCGGTTCAGGGTTTTACCATGAGAGCAAGGGATTGTGGGTAATGGTGTTGCTCTGTTTATTGGTGGAGGAGAAACAATCTGTTTCAATCCTCACTGACTGCCTCCTGCACCTCCTCCTGCACTTCATCCTGTGCCTCCTCCTGCACCGCCTCCTGCACCTCCTCCTGTGCCTCCTCCTGTGCCTCCTTCTGCACCACCTCCGTCTGCGCCTCCTCCTGCACACATCTGTGCCTCCTCCTGCGCCTCCCCCTGCACCTCCTCCTGCGCCTCCTCCTGCACCTCCTCCTGCACAATCCTGCACCTCCTCCTGTGCCTCCTCCTGCACCTCCTCCTAGACAATCCTGCGCCTCCTCCTGCACCTCCGTCTGCGCCTCCTCCTGCATACATCTGTGCCTCCTCCTGCGCCTCCTCCTGTACCTCCTTCTTCGCCTCCGCCTGCGCCTCCTCCTGCACACAAACATACATACAAACATAAAAGTCAATAACTTAATGCAGTTGAAAACAGAAACTTTTGCAGAAACACAGCAGCAAGTGTTCAGGTGAGTCGGGATCGATTGTAAAAGGAGGAACTGTTTGTTTGGACCTGTCCTGTTTATCAAACTTGTCCTCCATCAACTCTTTCCAGTTGTTATTTGGGCTGATCTGATCACATATGTTGAAAAGATGAGCATTAATAATCTACACAGCAGGAGAGGAGCCATGGCACCGCCAGTCACAGGCTTAGATAAGATTTGTTTTCTGTCAGGACGTCTTCAGCTTTTTCTCGTCCTTCAGTCTCTGGTCTCCATGCTGCTCCATGGCCATTCTTTTAGTCTTCCAGTAGAGCTCTACATTTCTCCAAGTGGGTTTCCATTCTGCACAAATGTTCAAAAGTCTCATCCTGCTTCCTCTTGGGTTCATTTATCACGAGTCTGAGGGTTCAAATCCCTGCACAGTCCCTCAGTGAGGATTGGCAGCCATCCCAATACAGCTGCCTGCATCTTCTCCACTTTGTGATAGATCAGAAAGCTGCCAGCTCCAATCAGCAGCAGACCTGTTATCATAAATCCAGTTATGTAGAGGTCTTCCACGTCCTCCATGGAAAGAATTGACAAACACACGATCCTCCAGCTGTCCCAGGAGTCAAGCGTGTGTCCAGCAGCAAACGTCCCCTCGGGACATGTGGGCTCTCCCTTGCCCAATCGTCTTGTCATTAAAGTTTGGTCAATTGCATTGAGAGAGCAGCTGATCAATTCCATGGTTTCGGTTCGGTTCAGATGTAAAGAGAGGCTCTTGTTAGATTCTGACAGGAGACAGAAGAAGACAGGAGCAGCAAGCAGGGAAGACGAGGGAGGACAGGATATTGGATGAGCACTCAGTTCAAGCTGATCCAGGTAGTGTGGCCGAGCGGTCCAAGGCGCTGGATTAAGGCTCCAGTCTCTCAGGAGGCGTGGGTTCAAATCCCACAACTGCCAATTTCAAAGCTTTAGATGGATTTACTTTCTCGGATCAGCAACACTGCCATCAGTTCTGCTCCTGATATGTTGGAGACCCTCCTAGACCCACAGAAAACCTCCAGGGTGATGTGCTGTTAACCTCTCCCCTGAGGTCATATAGGCTTGACCATACCTTGCTAACACCTTAGCACTTATTACTGCACACAGAAAAACCCACGGAGTGATGTGCTGGTAACCTCTCCTCCCAGGCCAATAGAAGATCACTCCGATAGCAACATAGAGGACCGGTGCCACGACACAAACACTCACACTGTGGTGGAAGAAGAAGCCAGACAGCGACAGTGACAGCCTGTAATGACACAGCTGATCCATTAGTAGTCTTAATAATGGAAACAGAGACAGAAGGCAGAACAGAGAGAGTGTGGATTACACTGAGTTGCACAATCCTAGAATTCTTCTTAAATCATTTAATTCTGTGATCAGACAGGTGACAGGTGTCGACAAAGGTTCGATTATTAATTGATCTTTGTCCATCAGAATCTTCCTCTCATCTTTTAAACATGCAACCATTTCCTCCTTTAAAAGAAGCCCTCATTGGACCCCTGTGTTTTAACTGATTTTAGGCCTCAAAACTTCAATTTTATCAAAGATTTTAGACAAACTGTTGCTTCCCAGCTCATTTCTTTGATGGATTCAAATCAAACCTTTGAGACATTTCAGTCTGGTTTCCTGCACATCATAGCTCTGACACTGTGCTGGTTAAGGTCACCAACCATCTACTACTTTCAGCCAATAATGACTTGTACTTCTTAACCCTCCTTGACCTTCGCTCAGTATTTGATACAGTCAATCAGAAGATTTTAATTAACCCTCTGAAACATCATGTTGGCATCACTGGTGTTGCTCTTAAATAGTTTTCCTGGTATTTATCAGACAGATCATTTTCTGTTCAGCTTGGAGAGACCTCTTCCTCTTGTGCTGCTCTTTGTTGTGGTGTCCCTCAAGGCTCTGTTTTGGGTGGTCTTAAGGTTAACTTTCATTTTTATGAAGACGACACACAACTGAACTTCCCTATAAAGCCTTGCTCTGCGGACTCTGCCTCTATCCTGTCCTGCCTCACAAAAGTAAAGAACCAAAGTCCAAAAACCTTTTACAGCTGAACGGTTTAAAACCTGAAATCATTTTGATCGCCCCCAATGGACCTGGTTCTGGTGGTTTTAACAACCTTTGCTCTAGTCTTGGTAGCCCATTGAGCAATGTTTGAAAAGAGGCCCACAATTTAGGTGTGGTGTTCGACTCCGACCTGTCCTTTGACTGTCAGGTGACCAAGGTAGTCCAATCCTGCTTTGCTCAGCTAAGACGACTAGTCAAGACCAGGTCATTCCTCTCCCCAGCAGACCTGGAGAAAGTAATACATGCCTTCATCTGGTCCAGGCTGGATTACTGTAACTCCCTTTATTCTGGCATCAATAGGCTCAATGTTCAAAGACTGCAGCTGGAGCAGAATGCTGCTACCAGGTTTTTAACAGTCACCAGGAGGAGGGACCACATTTCACCAATCCCTTCTTCCTTTCACTGGCTGCCTGTCAGTTTTACAAGATATTTTAAAATGCTACTGCTTGTTTTTAAAGCCTTGAATGGTCTGACTCCTCCAGATATCAGAGACCTGTTATGATAATAATAATTACTAGAGGTTTGTATTTCCAGAAGAAAATGCTAGTGTGAATGCTGAAGGTTGAATAAAGCTGATCTCCTTTGATCTCTGCGTCTCCAAGGCTCCAGTGCTGAGATCATATCAGATTGAAGGAGATCAGTACCTGTTGCCATGGAGATGTTCAGAGCAAAGATTTTCTCCTGCTTTGATCTGCTCTGATCTCCATGAGGTGCCTCTCCCATCTGATTTGTATGAGACATGTCTTTCATAGTTTTTTGTGATTTATTCAGAAACAGTTAAAGATATAAAAAGCAAACAACAGAGCACTTTTTTTTTTTTTTAAAAAAGAACTCAAAACAATAACAATGAAGAGTAATAAGCTGACCAGTAAGAAAAAAAAAACCCACAGTGGGATACTTATGTCAACTGTTCACCAAGTAGGGTTCAGAAAAGGTCTGTTGCATTGGCCGGGACAGAGGTCCGACAATCACCTCTGTCACTCAGCTCAACCTCTGGCTCGGTTCATTCAGGAGGAATAAGACATTACAACATGGATTGATCCTGGAATTAACTCCTTTTCTGAACTGCAGCACATGCAGGGGCTCGTGTTGACGCTCTAGCTCCGTGAAGGGGGCGGGACTTACTGCCTTCTGACCAATCACTTGTCTGTATTCCTTAACTTTGCTCAGAAGAGTTAAATTCAACACATATTCTCATTTTAATGACCAAATCAATGAAAATATAGAAAAACAAGAAAGTAACATGATCAAATTGATACTGATGATTATAATGTTTTGTTTACAGGAAATCTGCAGGATGTTTGTCTGGACAAACGTTTCATTTCACAACAACCAAGAGACACTAAAGGCTGTTTTCTACTTGAAGGGTCTGCAGCTCCACATGGCTCCATATGACCCATTGATGTCATTTCAGCCGCCACGCCCCTCCGTGCAGCCCTGTTCATGGAGCTGATGTCTCATTTAAAAATCAAACACAGAATAACACTTATTTTTACTTTGTTTTCTCTGCATTTCATTTTCTTTGCCACCGTTTTTGACAAACAAAAACACGTCACTTGTTCAATCATGTTTCCTGCATTAGAATCAGTGTTGAATCACAAAGTCAATAAAGTCCTGTATTTTCTCCGTCCCTCTCCAGCAGAGCTTTTCTAAGCACTTTGTCCTGCAGAGTTCACGTCCCTGTGGCGTCAGGAAGAATCATTTCAAGTCATTTCCAGCAGAAACTGCAGAGCGAGGGATGACCAATGTCCAACAAGTTGTTGTGTCCTGCTCTGGTCCACGTCTCGCCTGTCCGTCAAGCATAAAACTGCCTTAACTCACTATTAATCTACTTGCTGCTGTTGATGTCAGACATAAAGCTTGGAGATGCTGGGGATTGAACCCAGGACCTCATACATGCTGAGCATGCGCTCCACCACTGAGCTACATCCTCTGTTTTCTACTTTGTTAAGCTGGATTGATTTTTCTACTGAATGAGCTCATAAAAGACAAGTAAGAAAACCACCCAAGGCTCCGCCCACTTTCAAGTCTCCGTTCTTTCGTGTTTTGTCTGAAACATTGTGGTGGAGGCAGCGCAGTGTTTTTATCTGCTCTATAAAACTACCATGAAACATGACAAACTACGCTGCTACCAGGATATTAAAGTGGAAGATGAAAACTGAGCTGGATGATCAGACGAGGCTTCATGTTGCCTCATCTTTTTTTTAATTTGACCAGAGAGAACGATAGAGAAAGTGGACTGAGTGGCCAGAGAGAAAATAATAATAACGTGGGAACGAGACAATAAGTCGTTACCTCAAATTAATACAGCGAGGGAACCAGATCATTTAATCTCTGGCCATGAGACTGACGAAGGGAGAGGTCTGTATGAGCTTTGCCCAACACCTGGTGGTCTAATGGTGAGACGGAGACCTGGAGAGGCCGACAAGCCACAGTGTCTTGTACCGACTGTGAAATTTGGCGAAGGATCGCTGATGATCTAGGGGTGCTTCAACAAGGCTGGTATTACATATGAATATAATATAAATAAATAATATAAAATAAATAATAATGAAGGCAGAAAGGATTTTAGTACAGGGAGAGAAAGACAGAGGGAGTTTTTTCTTTCAACAGTTGCTTATCCCAGCTCATGTGGACTTGTTGGGATTCTCCTGTAAAAACAACAAGAAATGACTGTATTTTATTTGATGCAATATAAGTAAAGTTAAATGAATCAATGTTGTGAGGCACTGCTGGGATTTGAACCCAGGATCTCCTGTTTACAAAACAGGCACTTTGACTAGCTAAGCCCAAGCGCCTTCTTTGGTGCAGTTTTAGTACTGCATTACCTGGTGTCAGATGTAGTGCAACCACATCGTTATATTCAATAACAGTCTGAAAAATATGGAGAATAAAACACATTTGATTGTATGATCAGAATAATAAAGTAGAACTCAGCCCATCACAGTACTAATATCAATACAAGAGAAGACTGACTCCTCATTGAAACTCAAAGGTTTGGTTCTATCTGTTAACCTGCAGTGGTGGACACACTGATTTCTAGACGTGAAGTGAAAGATATGCAGTTCATATACCATCCTACAGGGGGAGTTGCAGCACTCTCAGCTCTCCTACTTGCCTCTGCCTTCAATGTATTGGTACCAAGTGAAGTCCAGAGTTTTTAAGGATGATGGTTCTCATAATATTTGAGGAACAATATCTTGTTAGTATAGTGGAGAGTATCCCCGCCTGTCACGAGGGAGACGAGGGGAAAGCAAAGTCACATGATTTGTTTCCACAAGTTTCCATCCTAGTGGACAAAGCTGCCGTGACAGTTTCTCTAAAGCTTCAGTTAAAGAAGAAGCCCTGAGTTCACATTCCTGGAACTTGTTGAAGTGAAACTCAGAGAGCAGATGGCATCGTACAGGTGTTCCTCACCTGTTGAACTAATGCTGGATTTACAGAAGAGTGGCTTCATGACAGCTGGGGAACATCTGGACCTGATGTCACAAAGACTCCACATTGTGACATCACTGTGATGTCACAATGTGGAAGTGTGGTAACAGACACATGACAACAACACATAGCAACATCTTCTCGTTAGTATGGTGGAGAGTGTCCCCGCCTGTCACGTGGGAGGTGGTGGTGGTTCAATTGCCACACAGGGAGTGCAGCTCTTTAGTTTACTTACTGATAACCTTTGGGTTCAGGTCAGAAATGTCCTCCCAGTCACTTCCTTCCGGGTCATGCAGCATTTGGTGACGCTGATGTGTTTGTGAAAATATGAGTTTAAAAGAAGCACAAAGAGCGCCCTCTGGTGAGCAGTACCACAGGGCTGTGTAAAGAACGGACCTGGGCCAACGGAGACTCGGCCACCGGGTATAAACAGAAACTACAAGCCTTCAGGAGAAGTCAGGACGGGAATTCCAACTGAAAAGTAAAACTTCAAGATGGGAAATTAACTGTTTTCAGGTAAAAAAAGAATAAATATGGAAACCTAAGGTGAGAACTGAGTGACTTTATTTACAAAGATACTCAAACTCAAAGTTAGGCTTCCTCCTGTCCGGTGCACATGGCTAATTTGCATATTGCAGGACTGACTCCAAGCAGACTCTAACCTTCAGTTGTGGATGAAGTTCATCTGCAGATACTTTTGGACAAAAAAACCCAGAATTGGTCTGAGTGAAATCACTTTGGTGTCTGTTCACACTTGTCTTCAGGACTCGCCACATGTGATCTGATCACCTGAAACCTGCTGGGCCCAGAACCCCGAGCTCCATGGATCCAAACCTTCCTCTGCTAGTGACACTTTCTCTACTATGTCTTCCAGAACTTTCCCAGGGAGGCTGCAAAGTGTGATACCCTGATGATTCCATCTGCTAACTCTGTTTGATGGTGTCCTGCATGTTTTAGTTCTCTGCCTGCTTCAGCATACCTGAATCTAATGATGACGTCATCACCAAGGTTGTGAAAAAGAACAATAATGAGCCTTTCATCACAAAGTGGATGGGAGAGGCACCGGATGGAGATCAACGGAGATCAAAGCCGGAGGAAATCTTGGATCTGAGCATCTCCATGGCAAAAGGCACTGATCTCCTTTGATCTGATAGGAGATCAGCACTGGAGCCATGGAGACGCTCAGATCAAAGGAAATCAGCTTTGTAGAGTTGTAATGTGCTCGTACTCATCCTTACATTTTTCTAGAAATTTGTCTTCAATCACCTTTTCTCTATTTACACTCTCTACTTGAACCTTTACCTGTTTATTTATTTCATTTTTTCCAAATATCATGATTTTGTTTTGACCTAGAATTAATGAATTAGATTTCATTTCTCTGAATTTATCTAGTATGTCGTTGAAGAGTTTTTCTAGGATTTGGGAGAATTGTGGGTCTGTAGTTTGTGAAGTGTGTCTGTTTTCTATAACAGTATCCTTACTGGAAGCCTGTTAAATAATACTATGTAGAACCTTCTATGTACTGCTGACATGGTCTTTATTGTTTTCTGGTACTTTCTTAAAAGAATTCTTCTTACATTTTCTCATCATATGAGTGAACTTTGTTTTACATTTCTTGTATTTATTTTCCATCTCCTTCGTTCATCATTTATTGGATTCTCTATGTCATGTATTCTTCTCCTTGGATGCATTTTTTAATCCCTTTGTCATCCATTAAACATCTTTATATTTCACTTTCTCTTGTATTTATAAATGAGTTCCCAGTCATCTGATTGTACCTCAATAACTAGTTTTTCCAGGGACTGCTCTGTTCTGACTCATTTGTGTTGACATCTATCTGTTGTCTGTTTTAATGTTTCTGTGGTTTTTATTGTAAATAGTAAAAAAACTAAAACAAACAGACATGAAATCACTGATATCATTGACTAATACATCACTTACTTTGATATTATCTATAACATGTGTAAATAAATTATGACCCTCCAAACGACCCCCAGGAGGCCCGGCTGTTGTGTGTGTGTGTGTGTGTGTGTGTGTGTGTGTGTGTGTGTGTGTGTGTGTGTGTGTGTGTGTGTGTGTGTGTGTGTGTGTGTGTGTGTGTGTGTGTGTGTGTGTGTGTGTGTGTGTGTGTGTGTTTGGGCCTGGTTATAGGAGAAGTGAGGATGGAGCAGCCATTTACTGGTAAAACTAACTCACTAACATCTTGGTGAAAAAAGAATATATGTTTTTTTCAAATTAAAGTGACAATGAAAGTGAGAACAGGAGTTCCCCCCTCACCTGCAGAGGAACATAGAGAGTGAGCTACCAGCAGCTTCTCCCTGTGGAAGGGAACATCAGCCCTCACCTCCAGAGTGAACATAAGTCATGTCTGTATATTACATCCATCATCCATCCATCCATCCATCCATCCATCCATCCATCCATCCATCCATCCATCATCCATCATCCATGATGTGATCCAGCAAACATGTCCAAGCAGTAGTGTTGTGTTGTTGCTTCTCATTGTCAATAGAATCATGAGAAAGTATGAGAGTGACTGATACGCTTGTATGATCACTGGACCTTTTGAAAGCAGTCAGACTCTCATACTGTACCAGTAGCATCTGTGTCATTCACAACCCGTCTCCATCTTAACTGGACTTTCTGTGTACACATATGATTTTGTGTTTTCATCTGTGGACTGGTGGCTAGTGAGTGTGTTGCCTTCAGTGGCAAAGGGAAATAAAACCTCTGCATGAACAGGAATCATGGAGCCTCCCCCTTCTCAGCTCCAAGTGTCCAAATCTGAACAGCTGGTCTGGGCTCTGAGTGGAAGCTGAGGTGGTCATGTGCCTGGGCCTCCAGTGTAATCCACTCCAGTCCAAGTCCAAGTCCGAGTGTAAGTCCAAGTCCGAGTGTAAGTCCAAGTGTAAGTGTAAGTCTCAGTCTCAGTCTCAGTCTCAGTCTCTCTCTCTCTCTCTTGATTGTACACTCATAGTGACAGGACGTCTTTTCCTTTATAAATGAGTTCCCAGTCATCTGATTGTACCTCAATAACTAGTTTATCCAGGATTCCTCTCTTCTGACTCATTTGTACTGATATCTATCTGTTGTCTGTTTTAATGTTTCTGTGGTTTTTATTGTAAATAGTAAAAAAAACAAAAACAAACAGACATGAAATCACTGATATCATTGATTAATACACCCTTATACATTTCTTAATTTGACTTTTATTTGCTGATTGTTTAATCTGCTCCACCTCTTTAAGCTGCATCAATAACCAATGTAATTCACTCCTGGATTTGGTCACGACAGTCACACGGTCAAAGGGCAAGTCAGCCTCGCTGCTGCCCCCTGCTGGCCGCGCTCCCTCACTACCAGTCAGATCCTGTTACAGAGTGCTCTGGTGTCCAAGCTGGGTCCTGGAGGGCCGGCGTCCTGCAGGGTTCAGCTCTCTCTCCCGGTTGTAGCACACCATTAGAGCTCCAGAAGAAACGAAAGACACACATTGAAACAAATAATGAATATACACAATAGTTTTTCTTTACTGAACATCAATGCTGTTATATCCATACTCCCAAATATCTACAGTGGCAGTTTGTACAATTAATTAAACAGTGGCAGCTGCTGATAAAGTCCTTAGGTTGACTCCTCATTATTAGTCAGTCCCAGCCCATGTTAACTTCATTTAAATACTTCATATTAGTCTTGAGTCTGCTTTTAAATTCCGTCGCTCTTATTTCTCAAACTCATAGAGCAGAGGTCTCCAATCCTGGTCCTGAGGACCCCTGCCCTGTATGTTCTAGTTACTCCCTGTTTCAGCATACCTGAATCTAATGATGATGTCATCACCAAGGTTGTGAAAAAGCCCAATAACGAGCCTTTCATTGAAATCAGGTGTGTTGAACCTGGGAGGAGCTAAACCTTCAGGACAGGGACCCTGGAGGACCAGGGACCGTTGGAGACCTCTGATCTAGACAATGGCAACATCAATAGTGATTCTGTAGAAGCCCTCCAAAGTTGAATTCTTACCTTTCAATGAATTATGTCAGAAAAAAAAGGCCACATTACAAATGATGAACATAAACATTAATATTAATATTAATATAAATTTTTCCACTCAAGAAAAAACAGTTGAGAATTGATAGAAAATAGGAATGTTGATAAAAACCACCTAACGTTTGAGGTTCAGCATTTCACATTCAAATGAATAAAAAATGACTCGTTTAGAGGTCAGGAATAAAAATGCATCTTTTATTAAAACTTATTCAAATATTGTCAAATAATACAAATACAAATAAAAAACTTCTCCTCTCTCCCCCTCTCCTGCGCACACAAAGCCGCTCCTCCACCCAACAAAACAAGGTCCTGGCATGACTCCAGGAGCACACCTGGAAGGAAGGAGGGAGGGAGAGAGAGAGAGAGAGGGAGGGAGAGAGAGGGAGAGAGGGAGGGAAGAGGAGAGGGGGTTAGTATGCCGGAGCATATCTGGGAACGAAAGCCGTTGGAAGTCTGCACCAAGAGCTCACTTCCGAATGGAGCCCGAAATCGTCTCTGTAAATGGAGCATCACTGACGGCCACTTACCTGCTAAAAGTAGGAGGCCCGGCCCGGCCCAGAGTGGGGATAAGGAGTCAGTCCGGCTGAGATCCGGCTGGGATGGAACCCGTAGCAACCAGGTTTGGAGACAGAGGCGTTGCTAACTGCGCCGGCTGTCAGGAGCACCTGGTGCCGAGCGGCATAGGCCACACGCTGCTGGTCAGATGGCAGGACATTCTGCCACAGGGCTCTGATATTACTGGCCTGCTGCTTTGATAAGGTCTGACCAGTTTCAGCCCGGAGCCCCACCAAGTACTCTGCCAGGCTGTCCACTCGCTCCGTCCCCGGGACATTCTGCTCGTCCACAGCCTGCTAATAGAACAGTAAAAAAATAAAGAAAGAAATAAAAACAACATTAGCACAAGCAAAAACCTAAGATTGAAGTAGAATAGAAGATGTTAGGGAGACCGACCTCTTGCTCAGGTGCTGCTGGACACATAGCTGGTGGCCCAGGAGGAGGATCAGCTGAAGCAGTGGAGACAGAGGTTGTGATGGTGGCGGGGAGAGGAGCAGCAGAGGTGGTGCTGGAGGTGGAATGTGATCCACCACAGGGCTGTTACACAAGACAAGATGAGCATTAGAAATCTACCACTGGAATGAAATAATAACAATGCCACTCTATGTTACTCATGGATTAACAAGAGTGCCTCCGCCTGTCTGTCATATTGTGTCTGGCTCCTGGCAGGTGGAGCAGTGGGAGCAGCAGGTGGGGCAGTGGCAGCAGCAGAAGGAGCAGTGGGTGGAGCACTGGGAGCAGCAAGTGGGGCAGTGGGAGCAGCAGAAGGAGCAGTGGGTGGAGCAGTGGGAGCAGAGGGAGTAGTGGGTGTAGCAGTGGGAGCAGCAGGTGAAGCAGAGGGAGTAGTGGGTGGAGCAGTGGGAGCAGCAGGTGAAGCAGAGGGAGTAATTGGTGGAGTAGTGGGAACAGCAAGTGAAACAGAGGGAGTAATGGGTGGAGCAAAGGGAGCAGCAGGTGAAGCAGAGGGAGTAGTTGGTGGAGCACTGGGAGCAGTAGGTGAAGCAGAGGGAGTAGTGGGAGTAGCAGGTGAAGCAGAGGAAGTAGTTGGTGGAACAGTGGGTGCAGAAGTGGGAGAAGCAGGTGAAGCAGATGGAGTAGTGGCTGGAGCAGTGGGAGCAGCAGGTGAAGCAGAGTGAGTAGTGGCTGGAGCAGCAGGTGAAGCAGTGGGAGCAGAAGTGGGAGCAGCAGGTGAAGTAGATGGAGTAGTGGCTGGAGCAGTGGGAGCAGCAGGTGAAGCAGAGGGAGTAATGGGTGGAGCAGCAGGGGAAGCAGAGGGAGTAGTGGGTGGAGCAGTGGGAGCAGCAGGTGAAGCAGAGGGAGTAATGGGTGGAGTAGTGGGAGCAGCAGGTGAAGCAGAGGGAGAAGTGGGTGGAGCAGTGGGAGCAGCAGGTGAAGCAGGGGGAGTAGTGGGTGGAGCAGTGGGAGCAGAAGTGGGAGCAGCAGGTGAAGCAGAGGGAGTAGTGGATGGAGCAGTGGGAGCAGCAGGTGAAGCAGAGGGAGTGGTGGGTGGAGCAGTGGGAGCAGAAGTGGGAGCAGCAGGTGAAGCAGAGGGAGTAGTGGGTGGAGCAGTGGGAGCAGCAAGTGAAGCAGAGGGAGTAGTGGGTGGAGCAGAGGGAGCAGCAGGTGAAGCAGAGGGAGTAGTTGGTGGAGCAGTGGGAGCAGTAGGTGAAGCAGATGGAGTAGTGGGAACAGCAAGTGAAGCAGAGGGAGTAGTGGGTGGAGCAGAGGGAGCAGAAGGTGAAGCAGAGGGAGTAGTGGGTGGAGCAGTGGGAGCAGTAGGTGAAGCAGAGGGAGTAGTGGGAACAGCAAGTGAAGCAGAGGGAGTAGTGGGTGGAGCAGAGGGAGCAGCAGGTGAAGCAGAGGGAGTAGTTGGTGGAGCAGTGGGAGCAGCAGGTGAAGCAGAGGGAGTAGTGGGTGGAGCAGAGGGAGCAGCAGGTGAAGCAGAGGGTGTAGTTGGTGGAGCAGTGGGAGCAGTAGGTGAATCAGAGGGAGTAGTGGGAACAGCAAGTGAAGCAGAGGGAGTAGTGGGTGGAGCAGAGGGAGCAGCAGGTGAAGCAGAGGGAGTAGTTGGTGGAGCAGTGGGAGCAGTAGGTGAAGCAGAGGGAGTAGTGGGAACAGCAAGTGAAGCAGAGGGAGTAGTGGGTGGAGCAGAGGGAGCAGCAGGTGAAGCAGAGGGAGTAGTTGGTGGAGCAGTGGGAGCAGCAGGTGAAGCAGAGGGAGTAGTGGGTGGAGCAGAGGGAGCAGCAGGTGAAGCAGAGGGTGTAGTTGGTGGAGCAGTGGGAGCAGTAGGTGAATCAGAGGGAGTAGTGGGAACAGCAAGTGAAGCAGAGGGAGTAGTGGGTGGAGCAGAGGGAGCAGCAGGTGAAGCAGAGGGAGTAGTTGGTGGACCAGTGGGAGCAGCAAGTGAAGCAGATTGAGTAGTGGGTGGAGCAGTGGGAGCAGCAGGTGAAGCAGAGGGAGTAGTTGGTGGAGCACTGGGAGCAGAAGTGGGAGCAGCAGGTGAAGCAGATGGAGTAGTGGGTGGAGCAGTGGGAGCAGCAGGTGAAGCCGAGGGAGTAATGGGTGGAGCAGTGGGAGCAGCAGGTGAAGCAGAGGGAGTAGTGGGTGGAGCAGTGGGAGCAGAAGTGGGAGCAGTAGTTGAAGCAGAGGGAGTAGTGGGAGCAGCAGGTGAAGCAGAGGAAGTAGTTGGTGGAACAGTGGGAGCAGAAGTGGGAGCAGCAGGTGAAGCAGAGTGAGTAGTGGGTGGAGCAGTGGGAGCTGCAAGTGAAGCAGATTGAGTAGTGGGTGGAGCAGTGGGAGCAGCAGGTGAAGCAGAGGGAGTAGTTGGTGGAGCACTGGGAGCAGAAGTGGGAGCAGCAGGTGAAGCAGATGGAGTAGTGGGTGGAGCAGTGGGAGCAGCAGGTGAAGCCGAGGGAGTAGTGGGCGGAGCAGTGGGAGCAGCAGGTGAAGCAGAGGGAGTAGTGGGTGGAGCAGTGGGAACAGAAGTGGGAGCAGCAGGTGAAGCAGAGGGAGTAAACAGTGGAGCAGTGGAAGCAGCAGGTGAAGCAGAGGGAGTAGTGGGTTGAGCAGTGGGTGAAGCAGTGGGAGCAGCAGGTGAAGCAGAGGGAGTAGTGGGTGGAGCAGTGGGAGCAGAAGTGGGAGCACCAGGTGAAGCAGAGGGAGTAGTGGGTGGAGCAGTGGGAGCAGCAGGTTAAGCAGAGGGTGGAGCAGTGGAAGTAGCAAAAGCAGTAGTGGGAGCAGCAGGTGGAGCAGCAGATGGAGCAGAAGGTGGCGCTGTAGCAGTGTGAGTGGAGCAGTGGGTGGAGAAGTGGATGGAGCAGTGGAAGTAGCAAAAACAGTAGTGGGAGCAGCAGGTTGAGCAGTGGGAGCAGTAGTAGGAGCAGCAGGTGGAGCAGCAGATGGAGCAGAAGGTGGAGCAGAGGGAGTAGTGGGAGCAGTAGTGGGATCAGCAGGTGGAGCAGCAGATGGAGCAGAAGGTGGCGCTGTAGCAGTGGCGACAGCAGTGGTGGCAGTGGGAGGGAGAGGTGGAGCAGAGGCTGGGCTGCTCCAATCCACAGTCTGAAAAATATTACAAGACTAATAAAGTTCCCACTTCAAAAGAATCCTTCCTAAAATGAAGTTTAGAATCTTACCAAGGTTTTTCACACCAGAACATTCTACTTAGAGAAAGTGGAGTGGCCAGCAGAGGAGCTGGAAGGTGGGTGGAGCAGGGAGGTATGGGGCGGAGGAGGTGGGATCAGATGCAGGAGCTTGTTGAGAGGTGGGAGTTCCAACAACACAGGCTGAGGAGGTGATGGAGGCTGCTGATGGCTGAGATGATGGAGCTGTCATGTCTAAAGTCAGCGCCATCCCCACTGTTGGAGCTCCTTCCTTCAAATAGATTCAAACAAAGAAACACTGGGAGCGCTTCATTTTGGCACCTTGCCATCCTGAGCCTGTCTGGCCATTGGAGGGCTCTAAACTCCCACAGGAGGTCAAAGGTCACTTCTCTTGCTGGTGAATAGTGATTCATACTAACCTGGAGTGAAGCTCTGGAGGTGGAGGAGGAAAGATTCCAGTGATGTGGACCCCCTGGCACAGCGGGATTTAGGGAGAATGAGTCCCTCCTTGGTGGAGGTCCAGCCTCCCTCTGTGTAGAGCAGCACACCCGCTTGGTCCTCAATGCATTTGACGTGCCTCTTCTGGACCCTCCAGATGTTCTGCATCCTCTCCTGGTCTAAGAGAGGAACACCAAGAAGGTCTCTGCCCTTCACGCCCATCAGCTGATGGAGCAGCCCCTCAATCAGCTGATGAAGCAGCCCCTCCCTCCATCATGAGGACAGAGTGGGACTCCCCTCTTGTCTGTCCTCCTGCAGAGCAGAGCCAGGTCCTCTTTGAAGATGTGCTGCTCCACCAGGGAGCTCTTCTCTCCTCAGCTGCTCCCTCTTGGCTCTGCAGCAAGGAGACATCACTGCTGTCCCAGGACAGTTTGGACATGAAGGTGGGGTACAGGGGGTGGGCCTCATTTCTACACCCAGATGCCAGCCGCCGCCTGAAGTGGTCAATGTCCAGTTGGACCAGCACATCTGGCCGCCCGCCAAACCTGTCTTTCACTTTGCTTTGTCCTCCTTGTGCTGTGCAGCAGTCAGTGTCCACATCCAGTAGAGGAGGAGGAGGAGGAGGAGGATGAGGATGAGGATGAGGAGGAGGAGGAGGAGGAGGAGGAGGAGGAGGAGGAGGAGGAGGAGGAGGAGGAGGAGCCACTCCAGCATCACTGGATCGCTGGATGAGGCCAGCAGCCATGATGTCCAGCCTGGAACCCTCCTGAGGGGGGGGGGGGGGGGGGGGGGGGGGCTGGACTGGAGGCCCAGGCACCACCACCTCAGCTTAATAGTCACTTTACTTTGATAGAAAATCTTATTTTCACCTTGATTTTCATTTTAATAAAAAGAAAACTCTATTTCCACTTTCATGGTCACTTTAATTTGAAAGAAAAACATATATTCTATTTTCACCTACATGTTAGTTAGTTAGTTTTAACAGTAACTGGCTGCTCCACCCTCACTTCTCTTCCCACCAGGCGCGCGCACACACACACACACACACACACACACACACACACACACACACACACACACACACACACACACACACACACACACACACACACACACACACATACACACACACACCAGCCGGGCCTCCAGGAGGTCGTTTGGAGGGACGCACCAGCGCCCTCTAGTGTCCCGGAGACGGTGGTGCCTGTCAGATTCTGTTACAGCAGCCACCTCCTCTCGGTATATGGATGATGTCACTCTCCTCTGACCTCATGATGTCACTCTCCTCTGACCTCCATGATGTCACTCTCCTCTGACCTCATGATGTCACTCTCCTCTGACCTCCATGATGTCACTCTCCTATGACCTCATGATGTCACTCTCCTATGACCTCATGATGTGTGCTGCTCCTCTTCTATTAAGCTACTGGAACTTACATTTCCCTGACGGAGTCGTCCCAAGGGATTAATAAAGCTGAGTCTAAAGTCTAAAGTCTAAAGTCTAAATCTCCTCCAGTCGTTCTCTTACTGCTCGATGTGAATCTTTAGCTGCTGGATTAACAAGGACTGTTTAGGATGAACTAGTTCTAGATGATATATTCTCTCATCTTCTCATAACACCGTGTCAGCAGTTTACCATGCGACCTGAGATGGAGTGATAATGAGACGTCCTGCTTTTAAATGTTGATTTATGAATCTTCAAAAAACGTCAATGTCCACAAGCTGATTGAGCAGTTCATGTGGGACAATAGTAGTAATAGTTCCATTAATTGTTTATCCACCCAGGACTAGATAGAGCGATCATTTATGATCATTAAGGACCTCAAGCAAGATGACATGACTCATGAGCTAATATTATGAAAAGGGAAAAATCTACAGAAAATCTAAATAAATATGATCAAAAACTGATCATTTCCTTTCAAATATCTAGTGTAGAAATTAAAAACTGAGATCAAACCACTAATTTTCCTCACTAAGCTGCTGCTGGGTGTGATATTGTCACAACGTAGACAACCTAAAAAATACTCCACAAAACAAGTTGAAAACAGTCCAGAAACAAAATACCCTCCACCTTTTGTCAATGGTTGCTCATATCTTTATTTTAACCTTGTTTCAATGTCTTGTCAGGGAGTTCCAGGTGATTCTAGATGTTCTTCTCTAGTTTCTGTGTTTTGATTCAAACCAGGAAATGTATAAAAAAGTCAGAGTTCAATCCAAGTTTCCCTCCAGAGACACAAACCCTGCTTCTGTGTGCGGTGGATAAACCAAACCCAGTCAGAACAATGGAGATCCTGCTCCAGTCACATTCATGTCTTCATTCCCACTTTTCCAACCCTGTTCTGTAGAGCTGGATTTGAGGGTTGCAGATGGTTTCCAGCAGTCTGCGCTGACGATCAACCGCCTCCTCGTGCTGGACGATCGTTTGTTCAAACTCTCCCAAAGGCTGAACTCCAGACTAATCCACTCCACTCCAAGTCCAAGTCTGAGTGTAAAACTCAGTCTCAGTCTCAGTCTCTCTTGGTGCACTCTCTCTCTCTCTCTCTCTCTCTCTCGTTCTCTCTCGCTCTCTCTCGCTCTCTCTCACGGTGCAACCTCAGCTCCGCCCACTGCTCCCAGAGTCCAGATCCATATTTCACTTTCTCTTGTATTGTTTGATTGTACACTCATAGTGACAGGGCGTCTTTTCCTTTATAAATGAGTTCCCAGTCATCCGATTGTACCTCAATAACTAGTTTATCCAGGGATTCCTCTCTTCTGATTCATTTGTAATGATATCCATCTGTTGTCTGTTTTAATCTTTCTGTGGTTTTTATTGGAAATAGTAAAAAAACAAACAGACATGAAATCACTGATATCATTGACTAATAAGCCCTTGTATGTTTTCTTCATTTGACTTTTATTTGCTAATTGTTTCATCTGAATGTTTAATCTGTTCCACCTCTTTAAGCTACATCAATAACCAATGTAATACGCCCCCTGGATTTGGTCACCACAGTCACAGGGTCAAAGAGCAAGTCAGCCTCGCTGCTGCCCCCTGCTGGCCGCGCCCCGTCACTATCTGTCAAATCCTGTTACAGAGTGCTCTGGTGTCTGTGGGAAAAAACTTGAAACTGAGCAAGATGACTATTGCAGCAACACGTCATCAGTAGGATACAACTAAGCTGTCTCTTGATGGTCTACGACAGGGTGTCCAAACTGGGTCAGAGAGTGCTGGTGTCCTGCATGTTTTAGTTCTCTGCCTGCTTCAGCATACCTGAATCTAATGATGACGTCATCACCAAGGTTGTGAAAAAGAACAATAATGAGCCTTTCATCACAAAGTGGATGGGAGAGGCACCGGATGGAGATCAACCGAGATCAAAGCCGGAGGAAATCTTGGATCTGAGCATCTCCATGGCAAAAGGCACTGATCTCCTTTGATCTGATAGGAGATCAGCACTGGAGCCATGGAGACGCTCAGATCAAAGGAAATCAGCCTTGTAGAGTTGTAATGTGCTCGTACTCATCCTTACATTTTTCTAGAAATTTGTCTTCAATCACCTTTTCTCTATTTACACCCTCTACTTGAACCTTTACCGGTTTATTTATTTCATATTTTCCAAATATCATGATTTTGGTTTGACCTAGATTTAATGAATTAGATTTCATTTCTCTGAATGTATCTAGTATGTCATTGAAGAGTTTTTCTAGGATTTGGGAGAATTGTGGGTCTGTAGTTTGTGAAGTGTGTCTGTTTTCAATAACGGTATCCTTACTGGAAGCCTGTTGAATGATACTATGTAGAACCTTCTATGTACTGCTGACATGGTCTTTATTGTTTTCTGGTACTTTCTTAAAAGAATTCTTCTTACATTTTCTCATCATATGAGTGAACTTTGTTTTACATTTCTTGTATTTATTTTCCATCTCCTTCGTTCATCATTTATTGGATTCTCTATGTCATGTATTTTTCTCCTTGGATGCATTTTTTAAGCCCTTTGTCATCCATTAAACATCTTTATATTTCACTTTCTCTCGTATTTATAAATGAGTTCCCAGTCATCTGATTGTACCTCAATAACTAGTTTTTCCAGGGACTGCTCTGTTCTGACTCATTTGTGCTGACATCTATCTGTTGTCTGTTTTAATGTTTCTGTGGTTTTTATTGTAAATAGTAAAAAAACTAAAACAAACAGACATGAAATCACTGATATCATTGACTAATACACCACTTACTTTGATATTATCTATAACATGTGTAAATAAATGATGACCCTCCAAACGACCCCCAGGAGGCCCGGCTGTTGTGTGTGTGTGTGTGTGTGTGTGTGTGTGTGTGTGTGTGTGTGTGTGTGTGTGTGTGTTTGGGGGGGATGGGGGGGTGGGGGGGGGCTGATTATAGGAGAATTGAGGATGGAGCAGCCATTTACTGGTAAAACTAACTCACTAACATCTTGGTGAAAATAGAATATATGTTTTTTTCAAATTAAAGTGACAATGAAATTGAGAACAGGAGTTCCCCCCTCACCTCCAGAGGAACATAGAGAGTGAGCTACCAGCAGCTTCTCCCTGTGGAAGGGAACATCAGCCCTCACCTCCAGAGTGAACATAAGTCATGTCTGTATATTACATCCATCCATCCATCCATCCATCCATCCATCCATCCATCCATCCATCCATCCATCCATCCATCCATCCATCCATCATCCATCATCCATGATGTGATCCAGTAAACATGTCCAAGCAGTAGTGTTGTGTTGTTGCTCAGTCTCAGTCTACTTTACTTATCGAGCACCGAATACAACACAGTCATTTCTTGGTGTTTTTACAGGAGAAACCCAACAAGTCCACATCATCAAGCATGAGGGTGACGGTTTGGTACAGTACTTTCAGTACCATCCACAACTTTAGTCAGTGAAAACACATAAAAACCCGTACTGTATCATAAAGTACTGGTACATACTGAGTGGAGGAAACAATTGATTTCAAACAGGATAAGTATGAAAGAGTTGGTGACAGAGGCCGTTTTCCAATTCTTAAAACACCAGTGTGTACTCGCCTACGTCATGAGTAACTACTTGCAAGGCGTCCTCAGAAGTGTGGAAATGCAAATGTACGAGGACGCAGCGGCGTTAATGGAGAATTGGAACACGAGTGCACTTGATGTCGCGGTGGCTGTCATGGCTGCATGATGGACCCTTAAGCTGAGGAGGAGGAGGAGGAGGAGGAGGAGGAGGAGGGAAAATCAGCATAAGTTGACCAGTAAGAAAAAACCCCACGGTGTGATATTTATGTCAACTGTTCACAAAGTAGGGTTCAGAAAAGGTCTGTTGCATTGGCCGGGAATTGAACCCGGGCCTCCCGGTGAGAGTTCTACCACTGAACCACCAACGCTCACATAGGACCAGGCTCCCACCAAGAGAGGTCATATGATCCAACTGCTGTGCTGCGTGAGCCCCTCCCCCACAGTTTGAGTGACACGCCGCTGTGGTTACACAAGCGTCTGTGCAGAGTTTGGCTCCGCCCCTGAGAGACTGAGACAGTGGATGAACTCACATCTCTTTGTTAGTATAGTGTAGATGAGTCATTCTCAAAGTGTGGTACGCGTACCACTAGTGGTACTCGGGGCTCCCTCTAGTGGTACACCAAAGGATCAATGAAATAAATATAAATGCGCTGACATCAACAGTTATTCACGGTAGTAGGCAAGAGTTGGTGGCAAGAGGTGGAGGTTTTTAACCCTTTGGGCCCTAAAGCTCATTTTGACTGTTTTCACTGCTGTTGTTTTTACTTTCATATCTCACTATTTAAAGTGTTTTTTTTTGAAAATGTGGTCCCAGCGCGTGAACTAATCAGTTGCGGGGTCACAGGCTGTGCCAGTCGGCGTTGTCATGCCCACCTGATGGTGGCACAGGTGGGCATCTCCGCCTATACAGCTCCGGACAATGTTTCTGAACATGAATTTCCAAGAGTTCCTCCACTGTACCATGAATAACGACATATACAATCCAGTTCTTATAAAAAAAAGTTTTTATGTGAAAACGGTGATTCAGCGGTGCTTTCTGTGGACTGACCCCGACAAAGGGACCTCATTTCTGGGTTCGCGTCATGGCAACTCACGATAAAGCGTTTATACCCGTAACTTAGTCTGTACTGCACCTGAAAACACGGGATTTAGCAGCTGAGTGAGAAAAAGCCTATCGAAGCTCATTCTAGTATTTTGTGTGTAAAATGACTTTTCACGTCGAGTCCCGGAGGTTAGCGGGTTGCTAAGCGTAGCATTACGGGCGATCGTTACACAAAGTGCCGCCACTGCCGTCAAGCTGCCCGCTGATTTCTAATATGGATGAATTGGACGGTGGAAGAGGAGTTACTTCAATCGCTTCTAAAGATCCCAGATCTATAGTAGAATGATAGAGAGACATTCGCTAGAATCCATTGACCATCTTTTTTATCAGATGGCATGAAGGTTATTTTTTTTTCTAGCCTTCGGAATTTTTTTTTTTCTTCAGTGGCCCTAAAAGTCTTCCGTACTCAACATTTAAGTACAGTGGTTTTATTTTGACAGTTACCATAATAACAATCCAAAACATGGTGGTCTTTCCACTAGAGCGTCTGTTTTCTCCAGGTGTTAACAGACTTGAAAAGCAAAGCAGTGATGGATGTTTACGACCAACTAGCGGCTCCCAGAAGCAGCAGCGATTTATTCGTCTCTTCAGCTAGCAGCTAACACGTGGGTTAGCATTCTCAGGCTAAAGCTAGGTACTTCTGATATGAAGTGATGCTGTTAATGAATTCTAGGAACATCGACATGTCTCTTTTCCACAACCGATCACCTTCTGCCTCCAAATAAAGACGACTCTGGTGGGACTCGAACCAACAACCTTTGAATGTTTTCCCTGAAGACAAGGCTAGAAGTCCAACGCACTGTCCATTGCGCCACAGAACCTCTAGTGCTGGAATAAGGATATTACAGTTTATCTGTCTAACATGAGCAGGAGCAAGAATCCTGAAGGTCTGAGCTCCACCAGGAAACCTTCTCTTTTTACTAAACTACCGATATGATTTAGTTCATGTAATGTGGCTTTAATGTAAGTAGTTATAAGTATTATAAGTAGTTTCTACACAGAGACTCTCATGGACAGACGGCCAAGTTGGATTGTTATTATGGTGACTGTCAAAATAAAAGGAGAATATGGACTGTCAGTCATGACACCACGGAGGAAACGTTGTTCTGATTGTCTCTACTGAGCATGTGCAGAAGAACTAGTTACGACCAACATGGTGACCAGGAACAGATTTTTCTGTCTACAAGGGGGCGGAGCCTGAGAGTTTCCAGAAAATAACTTTTTCTCCCGTTTACATGATGATGGAGTTGAAGCTTTTCCAAGAACTTCCACCGTTGGAGCCATTTTCAAAAAGTTGTGTTTTCAGGGGCTCTGAGCTCTGTTGTCGCCTGAACGACACCGAAATGTAAGAAAAGTTTAGCGTTTTGTCTGAAGAACGAGATTTAAATGATCCTGAGTGTTTCTGTGATCCACACAACACCATTCTGGTACTTTATACACATAAATATCTAAAAACTCTTCAGGAAGAACCTTAGCTCTATGTCGAGTTTCCTATTTGCTTCTTAACGGGAACTACAGCACAGAAATACTGTAACTGTGTGACCACTGAGGTCTGCTAATGTTTGGCTCTGTGGCACAATGGATAGTGCATTGGACTCTGAGCAGTTGACAAGTCATTCAAAGGCTCTGGGTATGAGTCCCACCAGAGTCAAGTTTAACAGACACGCTGATGGATTCTTGTCACCAAGAACCACTAACACATGGCAATTTCAAGTTCTTATTGGCACGTGATCAAGTACACAAACACCAGTGACTTCGGCTGTGTAGCTTTAGCCTGAGAATGCTAAAGACATGTTAGCTGTTAACACCAGTTAATAAAAGCCAAGTGATAAAAATTTGTTTTCAGACGAGACTTAAAACAGGATATTGAGTTTTCCTGCCTGAGTTCCAGAGTCGAAGTCCGGAGAGTAAAGGCTCTGTCACCCTGGTAATGAGCCTTGTTCTTGGTACCATTAGTAGACCTCTGTCAGAGGAACGGTCTGGCTTATTTCACTTTGTGAGGTGACCTTGAGTGGTTTGAATGGCGCCATAAATATTATGCATTATTTTGTGAATGCTGAAGGCAGTCACACATTAGTGATCCAAAATCTTTATTATAATTATTATTATGACTTATTTGCCATTCAAATAAAAAAAAAGTGCAGCTTGTTCATGAGATGACTGCTGTGCTGTTTGCTTTTTATATCTTTAACTATGTCTGAACAAATCATAAAAAAACTTTGAAAAAATGTCCCAAACAAAGCAGATGGGAGAGGTACCTCATGGAGATCAGAGCAGATCAAAGCAGGAGAAAATCTTTGATCTTACCATTTACACAGCAACAGCCAATGATCTCCTTCAATCTGATATGATCTCAGCACTGGAGCCTTGGAGATGCAGAGATCAAAGGAGATCAGGTTTGTTCAACCTTCAGCATTCACACTTGTATTTCCTTCGAGAAATACAAACCTCTGGTAATAGTTATTATTATCATAACAGGTCTCTGATATCTGGATGAGTCAGACCATTCAAGGCTTTAAAAACAAGCAGTAGCATTTTAAAATCTCTTCTAAAACTGACAGGCAGCCAGTGAAAGGAAGAAGGGATTGGTGAAATGTGGTCCCTCCTCCTGGTGCCTGTTAAAAAGCTGGTAGCAGCATTCTGCTCCAGCTGCAGTCTTTGAACATTGAGCCTCCTGATGCCAGAATAAAGGGAGTTACAGTAATCCAGCCTGGACCAGATGAAGACATGTATTACTTTCTCCAGGTCTGCTGGGGAGAGGAATGACCAGAACTGAAATCAACTTGGAGAAATGTAGAGCTCGGCTGGAAGACTAAAAGAAACATGGCCACCGATTTTGTAGCAGCATGAAGATCAGAGACTGAAGGACGAGAGAAAGCTGAAGTCGTCCTGACAGAAAACATATCTTATCTACATTGGGACGCCCCCAGACGTCCACAGGGACGGCGCCTGTGACTGGCGGTGCCATGGCTCCTCTCCTGCTGTGTAGATTGTTAATGCTCATCTTTTCAACATATGTGATCAGATCAGCCCAAATAACAAGTGGAAAGAGTTGATGGAGGACAAGTTTGATAAACAGGACAGGTCCAAACAAACGGTTCCTCCTTTTACAATCGATCCCGACTCACCTGAACACTTGCTGCTGTGTTTCTGCAAAAGTTTCTGTTTTCAACTGCTTTAATTTATTGACTTTTATGTTTGTATGTATGTATGTGTGCAGGAGGAGGTGCAGGTGGAGGCGCAGAAGGAGGTACAGGAGGAGGCACAGGAGGAGGTGCAGGCGGAGGTGCAGAAGGAGGTACAGGAGGAGGCACAGGAGGAGGAACAGGAGGAGGCACAGGATGTGTGCAGAAGGGTTTGGAGTAGGATGTGCAGAAGGAGGTGCAGGATGTGTGGAGGAGGAGGTACAGGAGGAGGCGCAGGAGAAGGTGCAGGATGTGGCAAAGGATTTGTGCAGGAGGAGGCACAGGATGTGTGCAAGGAGAGGCGTAGGATGTGTGGAGGAGGAGGCGCAGAGGAGGAGGAAAGGGGGAGGAGGAGGTGCAAGAGGAGGCGCAGGATTTTTGCAGGAGGGGGATGAAGAGGCGAAGGAGGAGCTGCAGAAGGAGGTGCAGTAGGAGGAGGAGGGGGAGGAGGAGGCACAGGATGTGTGCAGAAGGGTGTGTAGTAGGAGGTGCAGGAGGTGCAGCAAGAGGTGCAGGATGGGTCCAGGATGTCTGTAAGAGGAGGCACAGGATGTGTACAGGAGGAGGTGCAGGAGGAGGCGCGGGATTTTTCCAGGAGGACGCACAGGAGAAGGTGCAGGAGGAAGTGCAGGATGTGATGCAGAATTTTTGCAGGAGGAGGCGCAGGAGGTGTGCAAGAGGAGGCACAGGAGGAGGCTGAGGAGGTGGAGGAGGAGGAGGCGCAGGATGTGTACAGGAGGAGGAGGAGGGGGAGGAGGCACAGGATGAGGCACAGAAGGACATGCAGGAGGAGGCGCAGGATGTGAACAAGAGGAGGCGCATGATGTGAGCAGGAGGGTGCGTAGTAGGAGGTGCAGGAGGTGCAGCAAGAGGAGCAGGAGGAGGCACAGGATGAGGCGCAGAAAGAGGTGCATAATATGTGTGTGCAGGAGGAGGCGCAGGACGGGGAAGAAGTGGGAGAAGAAGGGGGAGAAGGAGGTGCAGAAGGAGGTGCAGAAGGAGGCGCAGAAGGAGGTGCAGGAGGAGGAGGACAGGGAAGAGGAGGCCCAGAATGTCTGCAGGAGGAGGTGCATGAGGATGCGCAGGATATATGCAGGAGGAGGCACAGCATGAGGTGCAGGACATGTGCTGGACGAGGTACAGGAGGAGGCGCAGAAGGAGGTGCAAGAGGAGGCGGAGGAGAAGGTGCAGGAGGATGTGCAGGATGTGTGCAGGAGGAGGCGCAGGATATGTACAGGTGGAGGTGCAGGATGTGTGTAGGATGTGTGCAGGACGACGTGCAGGAGGAGGTGCAGGAGGAGGCCCAGGATGTGTGTAGGATGTGTGCAGGACGACGTGCAGGAGGAGGCGCAGGATGTGTGCAGGAGGAGGGGGAGGAGAAGGTGCAGGAGGAGGTGCAGGATGTGTGCAGGACGACGTGCAAGAGGAGGTGCAGAATGTGGCGTAGGATGTGAGCAGGAGGAGGTGCAGGAGGAGGCACGGGATGTGTGCAGGACGACGTGCAAGAGGAGGTGCAGGATGTGTGCAGGACGACGTGCAGGAGGAGGTGCAGGAGGAGGCGCAGGATGTGTGCAGGAGGGGGTGCAGGAGGAGGCGTAGAAGGAGGTGCAGGAGGAGGAACAGGATGTGTGCAGGAGGAGGCGGTGGAGAAGGTGCAGGAGGAGGTGCAGGAGGAGGTGCAGGAGGAGGTGCAGGATGTATGCAGGATGTGAGCAGGAGGAGGTGCAGGATGGAGGGGCTCCATCAGCAACAGGGCAACGACACACACACGTCCTCACACCGCCCCTGCTGTCATGCAGGCAGCGGAGATCCTCGGTCAGTAAGAGCACAGTGGCACACGGACACACACACACACACACACACACACACACACACACACACACACACACACACACACACACACACACACACACACACACACACACACACACCCTGCGTTGCAGACGAAACACAACGATCATTTTCTCATGAAGTCGAGCATCTTGCTTGACACAAATCCGTCTTGCAGATGGTTGGAGTTTTGTGAGTTGGACTTTATATACTTGCACGTCCAAGTCCGACTCCTGCTGCGCTCAGGATGCGTCTCAGCCCAGGTCCTTGGGCTGGTCTCAGGTACCCAGACCATGGGTGTGGCGGAGTTGGTGGATCCCCCTGGTGGTGAGCTTGAGGGATGCAGCTTCCAAGATGACAGGTCACGTGACCAGTGGCAAATTTTTCCAGTGATGACCACATTTTCTTTGTTCTCAAAGAAACGCCCCCCACCCTCCTGTCCGGAGAGGGGTGAGCATGGTGGTCTCGGCCCAACAGTGACTTACAGACTTCACATCTCCATCTTCAGCCCACAGCAATCAGGGTTCTAATATACGGATGATTTAAGGTCCGTTTACACCACAACAAAAACAAGTGGAACCTCAAAACTTCAGTCACATTTGTCTCCGTTTATACGACAGTGGTGCTCGGATCCACTGCAACCGTCACTTTTTGGTCCCGGCTCTCAAGGTGGAACTTTTCTTTCACACTCCCGACTCCCCCCACAGGGACAGGCGGAGGCTACGGAGCGCTGTTACTGAGCATGTGCTACTGAACCAGACTGTCAAACTGTGACCTGACAGTGTCAAAGTCTTGATCTCCTGAATTATTTATGACATCACTGGAGTCCTTTAGCTTCTTCAACATGTCGGCTCGTTGGTCTAGGAGTATGATTCTCGCTTTGGGTGCGAGAGGGCCCGTGTTCAATTCCCGGACGAGCCCTTTGGTCATCAACCATAATCCTTTATGTTAAATTTCCAAAGAGGTTCTGACTTTGTGTGTGAGAATCCTCCTCCCAGACCAACCAGCAACATCTTCAAGAAGCAAAAGGACTCAACCAACAGTATCGGGGCTTTATTCACTTTGAGGAGCTTTCAAACAGCAACGCCGACACATTTCATGATTTTCTCCTAAAAACACTTGATGCTCTGGGTCTGGATGTTAAACTGATCCTGGACCAGGAACATGATGGAGCCAGAACAATGTCTGGCCTCATTTATAAAGGTGGATTATGACAAAACAGGTCCTGAAAGATGCGGACACCACTTTCCACACATGGTAAAGTGGTGAATTAGTTAAGTGGTGAATTGAACCAAATGATGAAGTAGTGAATGGAACCAGATGGTGAAGTGGTGAATTGAAACAGATGATGAAGATGTGAATTGAACCAGATGATGAAGTGGTGAATTAGTGCAGTGGTGAATAGCACCAGATGATCAAGTGATGAATTGAACCAGATGGTGAAGTGATGAACTGAACCAGATGGTGAAGTGATGAATTCAACCAGATGGTGAAGTGGTGAATTAGTGAAGGGGTGAATTTAACCAGATGATGAAGTGGTGAATTGAACCACATGATGAAGTGGTGAATTGAAGTGAGTCAAAGATGATAAAGAATATAGAGCGATGGTGAAGAAGACTTGAATAATTTTTTAGAATGGGACAGAAAAGTGTCTCATGTTTGTGAGTGAGACGTGTAAGAGCCTGTTTGACTTGTGTCTCCTCACAATCAAGAGACACTAACTCACTATTAATCTAGTTGCTGCTGTTGATGTTCGACGTAAAGCTTGGAGATGCTGGGGATTGATCCCAGGCTTTCTGTCAGAGCATCTCAGGAGGCAAAGTAGCCAAACTTTACATCGACTCTTGTGTAACCAGAGCAGAGTATCACTCAAACTGCGGGGGAGGGGCTCATGGACCAGAGCAGTTGTTTCACCTGACCTCCCCTGGTTGGACTGCGGTCACTTGTAAGCATTAGTGTTTCGGTGGTAGAATTCACACCTGCCGCACAGGAAGCACATGTTCAATTCCCTGCCAATGCATCAGAACTTTTCCAAACCCTACTTTGTGAAGCGTTGATGTAAGTATCACACCATGTTTTTTGGGGGTTTATTTCTTACTTTTCAACTGATGGTGCTTTTCCACTAGTACCTACTCAGCCCTACTTGACTCGCCTCGCTTTTGATGCTTTTCCACTACATGGTAGTACCTGGTACTTTCGTGGTACCTGCTCGGTTGAGGTTGAGCGAGCTGAAGTGACCGAAATACTGAACCAAACTGTACAGATACATTTTGTACAGTGGAAACGGGGCTGAACAGTCACGAGTCACAAGGACACTCACCTTGACAAACACTTTGTGACCTGAGAGGGAGTGATTGGGAAGAACGTCTGTCCTGAAAGGACGTTTCTGATTTGAACCTGAGGGTTATCAGGAACCACACACAGAGAACCTTACACTCCCATAAAACACTTCTGGATCATGTTGTTGTGGCCGAGAGGTTAAGGCGATGGACTAGAACTCCATTGGGGTCTCCCTGCGTAGGTTTGAATCCTGCCAACAACTTTGTTCAATGTTCTGTGAATTTAAGAGAAAGACTCTTCTTGTGGATTATTTTATAAAGTAAAACCTCTGATGTAGAGACTCCCTGAAATCCAAGGACCAGAGTCCCCTGAGGACAGGTTCTCCTCTTCAGAGGGTCTCGTCATGAGGACAAGTTGTAGGACCAGAATGAACCAAACAGCAAATTTGTTATGGAAGGAAGATTTTGTTTGTATTTTAAAGTAGACAACTGAATAAATACCTTAATAACTATAACTTAATAATAACTTGTGGAAGCCGTGAAAGAAGAGATGGACAGAGTTGTCGAGTCGGTTTTCTTTATTCTTTCCACACAGAATGACGGTCGTCCTGTCAAACATTTTACCCCGTGACATCACCGCACCTCCTCCTTTAACAGCTACCGCATCACCAACACACCCCTCACACGACACAGACACACCCACTCCACTCTGAATGAGAGAACCTTTCCCAAAGGTGCAAGGTTATGGAGAATCAGTCGGTAGGGTGCTCTCTCTCTCTATCTCTCTCTGTCTCTCTCTCTCTCTCTCTCTCTCTCTCTCTCTCTCTCTCTCTCTCTCTCTCTCTCTCTCTCTCTGTGTCTCTCTCTCTCTCTCTGTGTCTCTCTCTCTCTCTCTCTCTCTCTCTGTGTCTCTCTCTCTCTCTCTCCCCCTCTCCCTCTCCCTCTCCCCCTCTCTCTCTCCCTCTCCCTCTCTCTCTCTCTCTCTCTCTCTCTCTCTGAGTGACAGTTGTCAAATCTACCATATTTCAGCACTCAGCACATCACTGCTAATTTGTCCACTCATCACATTTCATTAAACCTTCAGAAGAGAAAAATCTACAAATAATAAATATTTACCACCTTTTACACCCATAAGGCCACAAATCCTCTCATGAATCAGCAGCAGCAGAAAATGAAAAGAAAAAACCTGCTTTCCTTTTTAATCGTCCAAAACAGCCCAAAAAACAGCCCTGGTCTTATAAAGCTCTTCAAATCATCTGTCTCTTTTTATCCATTGTCTCCCACCGTCTTCCCAGCGAGCTGACACACACAGTTTTAACTCAAAATCACAGTTTAGAGTGACGTGGCGTCGGAGCGCCGGAAGTTCCCTCTCCTCCTCACCGTTCAGGTTTTACATTCAGTTTTGTGTACAATGAACTTTCTACTGATTTCAACTCAATAAAAGACACAGCTGTCCATATAGAATATTTAAAAATAATAATTAAATACATAAAAGTGAAAAAGGGGTTGGATTTTATTATTATTTTTTTTTTTGTAATGAGGTGCTGGATCCAATCAAATAAGTGCCGGTCAAAATGTGGGAGGGGCCGGATCCTGTTACGTCAAGATCCGGCCCAAATTAAGCTCTGGGATTATGTCACAAGACGTCTTCATCAAATAAGCTCCTGATATGTTGGAAACTGTCCTTTGGACTTTCAAAAACCTTCCTTTGTGTTTCTGCCCAGTTTCGAACAGGGGACCTTTTGCGTGTGAAGCAAACGTGATAACCACTACACTACAGAAACTCTGCTAGAGGGTAACAGGGTCGTGTGAAAACATTTGACTACAAGCAGCAACTCAATCCAGAAGAGACTGGAACAAGAACACAGCTCCTTGGACCGCTTGGTTTCCTCACTCAGCTCATCTCACTCTGAGGGAAAAGTTGTTCTGGATGAGAAAAAAGTTCTTCTGAGAACATCAGTCCTCATCACTTTCTGCAGAGGAACATAGAGAGTGAGCTACCAGCAGCTGCTCTCTGTGGAGGAGAACATCAGTCCTCACCTCCAGAGGAACATAGAGAGTGAGCTACCAGCAGCTGCTCTCTGTGGAGGAGAACATCAGTCCTCACCTCCAGAGGAACATAGAGAGTGAGCTACCAGCAGCTGCTCTCTGTGGAGGAGAACATCAGTCCTCAGATGGGACTCATACCCACAACCCCTGGCTGAGAAGGGAGAGGGATAAACTTTAAACAACTTTTCGGATGATGTATCATTGAGACGGTTGTGTTTCAGTGTGTGTGTGTGTGTGTGTGTGTGTGTGTGTGTCCAATGACAGTTGGATCTATTTGATGTTTCACATTGTGGATTTGCTGTGAGATTCTCTGCACTTTAACCCTTTGACAACCAGCGCCCGCCGCCCATCGTCTCCTAGTTTGACCATTTCAAACAGAAAGAGCAGGTGAAGAGTCGCTGCAGGGACTGTGAGGGACGGACTTCAGCGTCAACGAGCAGTTCCTGAAGGAGATCCTGGACCGCCGCATCTCCTGTGAGGAAGAAGCTCATTGCTGAGGGATCCCGAGCCGTCCTCACAGTGGACAGTCTATGTCAACGGCCAGCTGTTCCAGGACCCCGCCGTCCCCCCCTGGCTCTACTGATGGTCCCCACAAACTGAGTATAACCACTCTAACACACACACATCACAGCTTTACTCAGGTCCAGGTAAGTATTTAACAGCAACATTAGTAAACATCATAAACAACCTATATTAAAGCAAAGCTAGTTAATATTACATCATTAATGATGTAACATGCATTTTATAATGATTAATATTATTAATGATGTAATTAATATGACATCATTAATATTACATCATTAACATACACGATGTTTTGCAATATTGTTGTAGTAATAATTATCTGAGACTTGCACTGTCAGCGCTGGGATATAAAAAAGGGGTGAAAAAATCCCTTGTTACGTCACTGCTAAACGTCCCCTCTGGGTTTGAATTGGTTCTTTTTCTGTTTTTGGTTTCTCACTTTTTCTTTCTATTTCTACACCTCCTCCCTTGTTTAATAACAATACATTTCCACTGTTTTCACCACATTAAAAGCACCACATCACAATCCAACTGTCACGACATCACACACTCTTATATTGGCAGACACACACTCCTGTTTGAACAGCCAGTCAGACTTAGGGATAATAAGAACACAGGCAGGCACACACACACACACACACACACACACACACACACACACACACACACACACACACACACACACACACACACACACACACACACACACACACACACACACACACACACACACCCGCACACACTTAGTCACCAAGTCAGCATTAACAAGTCAGGAATGTTCTGGCTTTGGCTGCAGCATCAGTGTTGCTTTTAGCTGCTGGATGTGTTTTAATTCTTCATAATCTCAGAGAATAACTGCTCCTTCAGTAATCTGTAAACTGCTCTGCAGAGTTTCTTTGTGTGTGATTGGTCAGACGCTACAAACTCCTCCCCTTTCATGTGAACGTGCACACGTAGGTCTGGGTTGAACCAGAGAGTTGATAACCTGCTTGGTAGTAACAGTGATCAGGATCAGTCAACCCAGGAAACAGAGAGATCCTGGATATGTTGATCAGGGTTCCTAGTTCAGGCCTCTGGTCAGATAAAGGTTAAAAAGTAAAGCAGAGTGAGAAACAAAGGAGAGAAGGTCAATGACGTTCAGCCATGGCTGATGACACACATCTCTCACACCCAAGTGCGAATAGTGAGAGGATCCAGCTGCTTGGACTCTTCTACTGCTGTCAGAAAGTCTTTTATGCTTGTTATTTTAATGTGAAAATATTGAAGTTACAGTGTCACTTCCTTTCTGAGCGTCTCCTCAGTACTCTGAGCACATTGTACACAATGGATACCATCGGTGTGTGTACTTGAGCCAAAGTAAGTGACAGTCTGTGTAAATGTGTAAATATTGCTTCATGACTGCCGAGGCATTTTTTTTGTTAAACCCTCTTTGCCCATCCTGAGTTTATTTTGAAGTTTAAGTACGTTTGAGAATCGTTCCTAAGTTAATTAGGCTCATGTGACGGTGTCATCAGTTAGTGTAAACCCTTTGTTATGTCTTTCAAGGTGTATTGCTGAGTACTTGAGGTCTGTTTTCACGTTGTTATGTGTAGTTTAGTCTCCCCATGTGCTGCATGCCATTGTTTCAACTAATTGTTCATGTTGTCTTCATGTGATCGGTTTAACAAGATGCAGTTGCAGTCTGCGCCCACTAGAGGGGGACACAGACCACCAAATCTGTTTAAAATCCTTCATTTCATTACAGCCTGATTATTCAGCCTTTATTTTCAGACTTAGTTCAAATGTATTACATTTTGGGTTTATTTTGACCAAACCATTATACTTTAAGTAAGAATTGACAATGTTTAATATTGGATTATATAACTTTATTTATTTGTACAATATTGTTCTGTATTTGTTTGTTTCCTTTGTAGACCCCCCCCCCCACACACACACACACAAACACACACACACACACACACACATACATTCATCACGTTCATCCTGTCATTCCAACTTCATTATTAAAGTACCCTGGAAAGGTCTCTCCGTGTCCTTCTCTCTGACCGGAGCTCTGTGGAAGGTTGCTATCAGACCAAACATCCCTTCAGAGTGTCCCACTCTATCACAATGGTTCTTATATTGGTAGTATCATTACACATTACACTATAGAATCATTACACATGACACTCTAGAATCATTACACTCCAATGATAATAATCTTTGTGCCTCCATTTTGTCTCGTGCTGCCGACTCGTATTGTCTCCATAATAGAGGACAGATGCTGCAACGTTTTCATTTTTAAGTTCAGAGGCTGTTTTTGTGTTTTTCATCAAACCTCCATCCACTTTGAATGAGGAGTTTATCTTTTTTTTTTTTTCCAGAAGCAATTAGCCAAACCTTAACAAAAGTCACACTATTCCTGAATGTTCTGAATGTTTTGATGTGCTTTTTGAATCCGTGCAACTAAGCTAACATGCTAATATGTTTTTTTTTGTTTAACATGCTAATGTGTATGTTAGCTAATGTGTGCTATATGAAGACTTTTCAATAAAGTATTCGTAAAAGTGAAAAAATATCAGAAAATAATAGTAAAAGTGAAAAAGTATCAATCATCTCCCCACTAGAGCTACACTCGGTAGAGCCCACAACTTCATTAACGCCATATTTGTTTAAGGAACCGAATTAGCATCATTAGCATGATATCCATTAGCTCATATAAATGCTAACGAGGTAGACCAGGTAGCTACAACACTGAGCAGGGAGCATCTCCATGGCAACAGACACTGTTCTCCTTTGTTCTCCTTTGATCTCCATGAGGTGCCGCTCTCATCTGCTGAATTGAATCCACAGGTGGTAATGAGACATTGATGGACTCTGCTGCTCTCTTATAATGTAACTAAACACACCTGTGAGGTACAAGCTTTAAATACTGGCGTTTTAATCTCAGCAGGAGGTAATAACTCAAGGGTTTTTTGTCCAGAAGTATCTGTAGATGAACTTCATTCACAAATAAAGGTTAGTCTCTGTTGGTCCACGTCCGTTCTTTACACGGCCCTGTGATTCCGCTCACCAGAGGGCGCTCTTCGTGCTTCTTTTCAACTCATATTTTCACAAACACATCAATGTCTCCAAATGCTGCATGTCCTGGAAGGAAGTGACTGGGAGAGTATGGTTACCAGTAAGTAAACTAAAGAGCTGCACTACCCGTCGGTGAATTGAACCCCCATCTCCAAGGTGACTGGTGGGGATACTCTCTAATATACTACGGAGGAGAAGTTGCTATGTGTTGTTGTCATGTGTCTGTTACCATGCTTCCACATTGTGACATCAGGTCCAGCTGTCAATGTAACTTCTATAAATTAGTTCAACAGGTGAGGAACACCTGTACGATGCCATCTGCTGTCTGAGGTTCACATAAACAAAGTTTTGACACCAAGTAATGCAGCACTGAAATGCACCAAAGGAGGTGCTGTGGCATAGCTGGTCAAAGTGCCTGTCTTGTAAACAGGAGATCCTGGGTTCAAATCCCAGCACTGCCTCACAACATTAATTCAGTTCATCTTTGCTTATATAGCCCCAAATACAACCCAGTCATTTCTTGGTGTTTTTACAGGAGAAACCCAACAAGTCCACATCATCAAGCACGAGGGTGACGGTTTGGTACAGTACTTTCAGTGCCATCCACAACTTTAGTCAGTGAAAATCTGAACTGTATCATAACGTACCGGCACATACTGAGTGGTGGACACAATTTATTTCAAACACAATAAGTATGAAAGAGTTGGTGACAGGGTGAAGCTCCCAGGGAGCTGATGGGGTCAAAGATCATGCTCTAGATCAGGGTTCTCAAACTCAGTTCCTGGAGGGCCTCAGCCCTGCATGTTTTCCACGTCTCCCTGCTTCAACATGGCTGATTGCAATGAGTGGCTCCTTATGGAGCTTTGTGCTGAATGTGGTGATGAACCATTCAGGAGTGTTAAACAAGGGAGACATAGAAAACATGCAGGGCTGAGGCCCTCCAGGATCTGAGTTTGGACACCTCTGATCTAAGAGTAAGTCTCCAATTTACCAGGAGCAGAACTGACAACACTGTCTCATGGAGCCTTAATCCAGCACCTTGGACCACTCAGCCACACGACCTGCAGTTTGCCATTAATGTGCTCGAACCTGGTCAGATAAAGTTACAAATCCTCCAATAGCAGTTCAACTTTCAGCTTCATTTCTTCAAGGTCGGCCATGACTAATGTTTTCATTACTTTTGTCAGGATGTGGTCATTCCATGAGCTCTGTCAAGGCTGTCAGGAGTCCTGATCTCCTGCCTTATTTAGGACAATCAGTTGCAGTTCAATTTTAGAAAAACTGTTGCTTCCCAGCTCATTATCTTTGATGGATTCAAATCAAACCTTTGGGACGTTTCAGTCTGGTTTCCTGCACATCATAACTCTGACACTGTGCTGGTTAAGGTCACCAACCATCTACTACTTTCAGCCAATAATGACTTGTACTTCTTCTTAATCCTCCTTGACCTTCGCTCAGTATTTGATACAGTCAATCATAAGATTTTAATTAACCCTCTGGAAAATCATGTTGACATCACTGGTGTTGCTCTTAACTAGTTTTCCTGGTATTTATCAGACAGATCATTTTCTGTTCAGCTTGGAGAGACCTCTTCCTCTTGTGCTGCTCTTTGTTGTGGTGTCCCTCAAGGCTCTGTTTTGGGTGGCCTTAATGTTAACTTTCATTTTTATGAAGACGACACACAACTGAACTTCCCTATAAAGCCTTGCTCTACGGACTCTGCCTCTATCCTGTCCTGCCTCACAAAACTAAAGAACCAAAGTCCAAAAACTTTTTACAGCTCAACGGTGTGGTGTTCGACTCCGACCTGTCCTTTGACTATCAGGTGACCAAGGTAGTCCAATCCTGCTTTGCTCAGCTGAGACGACTAGTCCAGATCAGGTCATTCCTCTCCCCAGCAGACCTGGAGAAAGTAATACATGCCTTCATCTGGTCCAGGCTGGATTACTGTAACTCCCTTTATTCTGGCATCAGTAGGCTCAATGTTCAAAGACTGCAGCTGGAGCAGAATGCCGCTACCAGCTTTTTAACAGGCACCAGGAGGAGGGACCACATTTCACCAATCCCTTCTTCCTTTCACTGGCTGCCTGTCAGTTTTAGAAGAGATTTTAAAATGCTACTGCTTGTTTTTAAAGCCTTGAATGGTCTGAATCCTCCAGATATCAGAGACCTGTTATGATAATAATAATTACTAGAGGTTTGTATTTCCAGAAGAAAATGGAAGCGTGAATGCTGAAGATTGAATGAAGATGATTTCCTTTGATCTCAGCGTGTCCATGGCTCCAGTGCTGATCTCTTATCAGATCAAAGGAGATCAGTGCCTTTGGCCATGGAGATGTTCAGATCAAAGATTTCCTCCGGCTTTGATCTCCATCCGGTGCCTCTCCCATCCACTTTGTACTGAAAGGCTCGTTATTGTTCTTTTTCACAACCTTGGTGATGACGTCATCATTAGATTCAGGTATGCTGAAGCAGGCAGAGAACTAAAACATGCAGGACACCAGCACTCTCTGACCCAGTTTGGACACTCTAATGTAGACCATCAAGAGACAAGTTAGTTTTATCCTGCTGCAATAGTAATCCTGCTCAGTTTCAGGTTTCTTTCCACAAAGAGCCTGAACAGGGACTTGAACCCTGGACCCTCAGATTAAAAGTCTGATGCTCTACCATCTGAGCTACACAGGTCTGCCCACACAGTGTTGTGTCTCCATAATATTCTCACTTATTAGCACCCAAGCTCCTGGTTTCACAGGTGAGTCTTGGGTCACAACAGGTGAACCTGGAACAGAGTTTGTAAATGATATCTCCTGTTTCACTAACATTGGTGCCATGTAGTCAGTCAAGGTCTGAACAACTTCTTCAGCAGGTTTAGAAAAAGCTCTACGTTGTGGAATAATATATGGCCGTCCATATATTAATTCAAATGGAGTTAAACCTTTCCCTGTGGGTGTTACTCTCATGTGTAACTTTACTAATGGTAAACATTGTACCCAGTTCATGTTTGTTTCTTCCATTGTTTTCTTAAGTTTATTTTTAAGAATACCATTATGTCTTTCCACTAACCCTGCTGATTGTGGATGGTGAGCTCAATGGTTTTTTAACTGGATGTCAAAATGTTTTCCTTTTTGTTTTATTACTTCCTTCACAAAATGAGTACCTTTATCACTGTAAAGTTTTTCTGGTTTGCCAAACCGGAGTATTATTCCTTTCACCAACGCTTTAGCCACTGTTAATGCATCTGGTGTGCTTGTTGGAAACACTAGTATTATCACTAAACAGTATTTGTACCTTCATATTTGGATATTTCAATACAGTCCATGCATACTTTTTGAAATGGATATTGTGGTTCTGGAAATGTAGCTCATTTTGGTCTCATGGCACCCTGCGAGTTATGTTTAGCACATATTGGTCATTGTGAACAATTTGTTTTACAATAATATAAGAATCCATATGTTGTGAGTACTTGATTGATATAGATACCTTCCCTCCTGTTGAGACATGAGATCCTCCATGGCTCATTAAAGCAACAGATCATAAACTAGCTCTAAGTTAAAGTGCTTTTGCTTCGTTGAAGTTCTATATAGATTATGTCTGATCATCATTACTTTGTTTCAGCAGAGGTAATCTATTATCCACAAATGTATTTTTTTTGAGAATCATCTTATTAGTTTCTTAATTTGACGGTTGTTGTTTTTTTTTAAGATGGCTGTTTCCAAGGTCATGAATTTCATTGCATATATCAAAAATCGTATTAGATCCACCAAATCTCTAGTTTAAACTCGTGTTGATGTGTTCCCACTGGAATGTTCTCACCACCGTGTGTGTAGTTGCATCCCTTCTTTCTCTAACTCTGTATGTGTGTGTTCATGGTCTGACCTTGGCACAATCGAGTGCATTTCACCTCGCGTCAGGGCAGGTCGTCGTCACGTCCTCGTCACTTTACACTGAGACACCGCTGGATATCTACCACCCAACTTTAGTAGCAGAAAAATGCCTATTCAGCATTAAGGAAAGTAGACCCGATATTGTTTGTCCAGAATATTATATTCACTTTGACCTCCCTGAAACAGGGTAACCTTAAATACCTACACCTAGTAAGGACAAGTTTGACCAGATATTATTTGTCTGGAATAAGCTGGTCTTCACTTTGACCTCACTGTGCAGCCTTACTCACCCTATGGATGGATGTCCACACCGTCCCACCCATATGTGGGACAGAGTGTAATTTTGGTCAGGAGATGCTTGGGGAACTCATGCAGGCAGGTGGGGGCAGCTAGGGGTCCTTGCGGGTCCATATCGGAGCGTGCCTTGTTGAGCGCAGCATGTTGAAGCAGTGTCTCCTTTATTTGCAGTGCTATTGTGGCTAATAAAAGAAAAGAAACTTCACTCTGCCGGGCTCATTCATCCGACCATTTGTGCTACATTTGGGGGCTCGTCCGGGATTGATGGAGCCTGTTGAGAGTGTTTTCTCCGGACTCTTTGTCGGATAACTCCACCGCGGAACGTCAGCGGTGGAGTTTTCCAATGTATTTGAATGAGAGGAGGCGGGCAGTGGGATTCAGCATTGCAATCTTTCACAGCAAATAAAATCCAAACTACTCGAGTAACTACAAAGCTGTATAGAGTTTTGAGCAGAACTGTCTCCTCTGTCAGTTAATAGTGTTTTGAAGCCGATATGATGTTCGCCCTCAGAGGAGGTAGTGTTTGAGGGAGAGCCAGATTAAATTTGGGCCGTAAATCTTATTTTGAAGGGCACATTGTGGACTTCCTGTTGGACTTAGGTCAGGGGTGTCATTGTGTGATATTTAGGTGTCAATGAGATGATCAAATATGTTTTCGTTTGATTTCTCTACAACACTCTGACAGACATCACACAATGGCTGTGATGGTCATTTTAGTCATGGTAGGTGGCGTTAGAGAGCACATTTTGGCACTTTGTGGGTTAATCTTTTACATTTTCTTATAGTCTGAACCAGTCCTGATGAATGTGCCAAATTTGTTGAGTTTTGGAGAATGTTTAGGGGTCAAATTTGTTTTTTTGGGGAAATTTGAAACGCCGCTCACGTTACGCATCAAAAGTGAGGCAAGTCAGGTGAAGTAGGGCTGAGTAGGGCTGAGTAGGTACCAGTGGAAAAGCAGCATAAGCTGACCAGTAAGAAAAAACCCACGGTGTGATATTTATGTCAACTCTTCACAAAGTAGGGTTCAGAAAAGGTCAGCTGCATTGGCCGGGAATTGAACCCGGGCCTCCCGCGTGGCAGGCGAGAATTCTACCACTGAACCACCAACGCTCACATAGCAGCAGATTCCCACCAAGAGAGGTCATGTGATCCAACTGCTGTGCTGCGTGAGCCCCTCCCCCACAGTTTGAGTGACACTCCGCTGTGGTTACACAAGCGTAGGTGCAGAGTTTGGCTCCACCCCTGAGAGACTGAGACAGTGGCTGTCCTCACACCTCTTTGTTAGTATAGTGGAGAGTATCTCCACCTGTCACGTGGGAGGCCGGGGTTCAATTCCCCGACAGGGCGAGCAAAACCTTTTAGTTTTGTTATTGAAAACCATGAGGTTCAGACTGGGAACGGCCCCTTCCAGCCATTCCAGCTGTTGCCAATGTGAACATAAAAGTTTCACAGTAAGACTCTGGAGTCCATTGGTGGTTCCCTTTCTAGGACCTCCTCACTGGACACTGGGTTCTGTGCACCTTTATTTTAGGGACCGAGCCCAGAAGGGAAGCTGCCTGGAGGCGAGGACCCTATTGCATCTGTAGTGTTTCTTTCTTTCTTTCTTCTCCTGACCACATTGAACCCAAATTTAACCCTAAACATTCTAAGAGTGTCTGGCTGCAGGACCTCCACCCTCCGGCTTCTCCACTCTCAGGCTTCTCCACTCTCAGGCTTCTCCACTCTCAGGCTCCCGCCACTGTCAGACAGGAAGTTCTCATTCAAAATAAAATGTGACAATTCAAAATAAAATGCGACAGAATGAAATTCTGAAATGCTCGTGGAAACTTCAGAAAGCGTTAATTAGTCAACAACTCAACAACTCAACATTAAAAACTACTTTCTTGAATGTAGTACAATATAAATCGTTTTTGTCTTTTTATCTATATAGCACGTGCAGCCTGATTATTTATGCCAATAATTGATTGTATATTATCCTATTTCTGAATGTATAATATACGATCAATTATGGCCACAAATGATGGTATAATATACAATCTGTAATAGTATCTTCCATACAGTATTTTTGATATGAAAAAAAATGCTGCAGAGCTCGTGACTTGAATAATTTATGATTACGATGTGAAAGATTAAAGGTCTATACTCCGGCATTTTAGAGTCTAATCTTTTATAAATGTTGTTGTTTATTTTGAACATGCACATAATCAAATAAACAGTTCATTATAATCAAAAGATATCTCACCAAACAAAGAAAAGAAAGAAGTATAACTTATCAAACCCCACCCCCTCTCCATGAATACTAGCAGGTTTATTTTTTATTGTATAAAGGTGGGCGATATGTATAGTATCTCACAAAAGTGAGTTCACCCCTCACACTTCTGTAAATATTTAATTCTATCTTTTGATGAGACACTGAGGAGATGACACTTTTCTTCAGTGTTGTCCCATCGAAAGATATAAAAGTTCACAGAAATGTGAGAGGTGTACTCACTTTTCTAAGATACCTTCTGGTATATAGGGCTGAAGTATGTTTATATTACAAATCAGCTTGAGGTTAAAAATGCTTTTTCCTGAAATGACTTATTTTATAAGCCAAGATGTCATACCTATTGTTGTAGTGTACTACCATGTGATACATAGGATTTACTTTCACAGTTGTCATTTTAACTGTATATACTATTACTTTAGTTTAATTTAGGATATGGTTGTTTAATTTAATATATTGCTCCTTTTCCATTTGATCTTTTCTTTGGTCTTATTCTGTGTTAGTGGCCATTATTCATTTCATATCTGCTCTTCATTATTGTTCTGTTTTGGTTCTTGTTCTGCTGGATCACATAGATTTACACCTGGAGAACGTCAATAGATCTACTACCTTAGCTCTGAGATGTCCACGGTACAACTGAATTGAAATATATAGTACTCCATAAAGCATATATACAAAGGAGAAAACACAAAAACTCTAAACTATTTTATTATTCTTTATTCAGTCTTCTGTGTGGCATTCACAATGTCCCTGATAATGTCTTTTGTCAACGATTTCTTAAGAAAATGTCCACATATTGCACACAATATTAAGGAAAACAAATGTAAATGGCTGGAAAAGTGATTCATTTTCTGACTCATCAAGGATTGTTTCTTACAACTCAGCCCGTCACAGTACTAATATCAATACAAGAGAAGACTGACTCCTCACTAGAACCCAAAGGTTTGGTTCTATCTGTTGACTTGCAGTGGTGGACACACTGATTTCTAGACCTTTGAAGTGGAAGATATGCAGTTCATATACCATCCTACAGGGGGAGCTGCAGCACTCTCAGCTCTCCTACTTGCCTCTGCCTTCAATCTATTTGTACCAAGTGCAGTCCAGAGTTTTGATGGATGATGGTTCTCATAATATTTGAGAAACAACCTCCTCGTTAGTATAGTGGAGAGTATCCCCGCCTGTCACGAGGGAGACGAGGGGAAAGCAAAGTCACATGATTTGTTTCCACAAGTTTCCATCCTAGTGGACAAAGCTGCCATGACAGTTTCTCTAAAGCTTCAGTTCAAGAAGAAGCCCTGAGTTCACATTCCTGCAACTTGTTGAAGTGAAACTCAGAGAGCAGATGGCATCGTACAGGTGTTCCTCACCTGTTGAACTAATGGTGGATTTACAGAAGAGTGGCTTCATGACAGCTGGGGAACATCTGGACCTGATGTCACAAAGACTCCACATTGTGACATCGCTGTGATGTCACAATGTGGAAGTGTGGTAACAGACACATGACAACAACAAATAGCAACATCTTCTCGTTAGTATAGTGGTGAGTATTCCCGCCGGTCACGTGGGAGGTAGGGGTTCAATTCCCTGACTGGGAGTGCAGCTCTTTAAGATAAGATATCCCTTCTTTTATCTCCCATGTGGAGAAATTTGCAAAAACACTCGTTCCCATACCAGGAGTCGAACCTGGGCGAAAACCAGGAATCCTAACCACTAGACCAAATGTGAAACTTTAGATTACTTAATGATAACCTTCAGGTCTGAAATGCCCTCCCAGTCAGTTCCTTCCAGGTCATGCAGCATTTGGCGACGTTGATATGTTTGTGAAAATATGAGTTGAAAAGAAGCACGAAGAGCGCCCTCTGGTGAGCGCAATCACAAGGCCATGTAAAGGATGGAAGTGGGCCAACGGAGACACGACCACCAGGGTATAAACAGAAACTACAAGGCTTCAAAATGAGAAATGAACTGTTTCCAGGTAAAATAAAGAATTTATATGAAAACCTAAGGTGAGAACTGAGTGACTTTATTTACAAAGATACTCAAACTCAAAGTTAGGCTTCCTCCTGTCTGGAGCACATGGCTAATTTGCATATTGCAGGACTGACTCCAGCAGACTCTAACCTTCAGTTGTTGATGAGGTTCATCTGGAGATACTTCTGGACAAAAAACCCAGAAGTGGTCTGAGTGAAATCACTTTGGTGTCTGTTCACACTTGTCTTCAGGACTCGCCACATGTGATCTGATCACCTGAAACACAGTGGAAGCCTGCTGGGCCCAGAACCCAGAGCTCCATGGTTCCAAACCTTCCTCTGCTACTGACACTTTCTCTACTATGTCTTCCAGAACTTTCCCAGCGAGGCTGTGAAGTGTGATACCCTGATGGTTCTATCTGCTAAGTCTGTCTGGTGATGTCATGGTGATGTCATAAAAGAATGGAAGAGATCAAGATACATCATTTCTTTCTTCACTTTGATCTCCACTCTCTCTGTCTCATCAACAACATTTCACATATACGGTACAAATCCAGCTTTTATACATTTTACACCTCACTTGGGTTTGAGGGAATCACATCTAGAACAGGATGGAACACAGGAGCCATCTTGGATGGGTCTACTGTCCTTTACAGAGATCTGGAACCATTTGCATGACCAATCTGATTCTAGACCGACCTGAAAGCTAAAGGAACAAATCATAATGCTAAAGTCTGAGTCAAAATGAAAGACTTGCTGAAGTGCTTCAGTTTGGTTCAATCAGTTATAAAGACACAAACTGGACATTACAACGAGGTTTCTCTGATAAAAAGTCCATGAGGTGAAGAGCAGAGATCAGCCAAGCCTCCAACATAAAGTCTCAGTCTCTTTTGAAATTTAACACAAAGAGATCCTGGTTGATGACCAAAGTTAAAATCATCTGTAGGAGAGGGTCAAGGAAACTCCAAGGGCTCATCTGGGAATTGAACCCAGGACCTCTGACATCCAAAGTGAGACTCATACTCCTAGACCACACGTGTCGAACTCCAGGCCTTGAGGGCCGCAGCCCTGCACGTTTTGCATGTCTCCCAGCTTCAACACAGCTGATTGCAATGAGCAGCTCGTTATCTGGCTTTGTGCTGAATGTGGTGATGAACCATCAGGACATTCAGGGGAGGGAGACATTGAAAACCTGCAGGGCTGTGGCCCACGAGGATCTGAGTTTGACACCCCTGCTCTACCATCTGAGCTGCCCAGGCCTGCCAACACAGTGTTGTGTCTCCATATGATTCCCACTTATGAGTGAGATGAAGCAGACACTGATCCTGACCACCAAGGTGCAGAAGTGGAGACTCTTCTTGCTCGCTGTTTTGAAACTCAACAAATGTTTCGTCCGTTGTTCCTTCCTGAAGAAGCTGAAAAGCTCCGCTCTGGATTTGAAAACAATCAGGAAACATCTGAGCAGACTGCTGGCTGTATTGCATGATATTTTCTCACTGTCTGATTGGCTGCAGGTGAGAAGTTTTGCTTCAGGAAAACCAGTTTTCTCTCCATTTGAAGCTGGAATGAAGAACTGCTTGGTTTTACAGCAAACCTGAACAGGGATTTTAAAAAACCCCGACAACAAAATGAAAGAGAATCATCACAGCCAGATTCTGGTTTGAGTTTTCTATCTCATTGAACTCATTTCTCAGAGCAGCTGGATGGAATATTGCAGAAAGTATTTAACCTTCTGGAAATGGAGGTCATCTTCAAACAGTACTATCTGGGCCAAATCTAAAAACGTCCAAACTATTCAGCAGGAAACATCAGGGGACAGTCTTCTGTAGTAATACGACTTTAGCTGGGTAGTTGCTGTGAAGTATTCTGGAATGACAGGAGTAAAACCCTCCTGTCACTGGATGGTTTGTGTTCTGGTAATGGATGGTTTATGTTCTGGTAATTGATGGTTTGTGTTCTGGTAATGGATGGTTTGTGTTCTGGTAATGGATGGTTTGTGTTCGGGTAATGGATGGTTTGTGTTCGGGTAATGGATGGTTTGTGTTCGGGTAATGGATGGTTTGTGTTCTGGTAATGGATGGATTGTGTTCTGGTAATGGACCATCAAAGCAGCAGTTCCATTGTTCCGCTGAAGAAATGGAACTACTGACCATCAGGGACAAAAACAAACCCTGAGCTAAACAAAATTTTAACACAATGGAGTTTTATACTTTAAGGGTGATTGTGGCTCAGTGGTAGAGTCGGTCGTCCAATAACTGGAGGGTTGGCAGTTTGAATCCCACTCTATCAAAAAGGCATTGTCATTGTGTCCTTGGGCAAGGCACTTTACCCACATTGCCTCGTATGAATGTTGGTGGTGGTCGGAGGGGTTGTTGGTGCAAAATGGCAGCTACGCCTCTGTCAGCAGCCCCAGAGCAGCTGTGGCTACAACGTAGCTTAGCATCACTGGAGGGACTGGAAAGAATGAATAATGGTCTCTGGATGTGCTTTGAGTCAGCGTGAAGAAAGTACTATATAAATCCAATTATTACAGTTTTCATGCATCCCACAGGCACTAATGGGTACTAATGGGTACTAATGGGTACTAACCAGGCACAGTTGGTGGGAGTAATGATTGTGTGAAATGACTGATTAGTTATGCTTTACATCCACAAGACAAGAGGATTGTTAGAATGTGTTTGAGATTTCACACTTAATATAGACATAGAGCATTTAGACATAGAGCATATAGATATCGAGCATATAGACATTGAGCATGTAGACATAGAGTATATAGACATAGAGCAAGTAGACATAGAGCATGTAGACATAGAGCATATAGACATAGAGCATGTAGACATGGAGCATATAAACATAGTGCATGTAGACATAGAGCATGTGGACATAGCGCATGTAGACATAGAGCATATAGACATCGAGCATATAGACATAGAGCAAGTAGGCATAGAGCATGTAGCCATAGAGCATAAAGACATAGAGTATATAAACATATAACATGTAGACATAGAGCATGTAGACATAGAGTATATAGACATAGAGCATGTAGACATAGAGCATGTAGACATATAGTATGTAGACATAGAGTATGGAGACATAGAGCATATAGACATAGAGCATAAAGACATAGAGTATAAAAACATAGAGCACGTAGACATAGAGCATGTAGTCATAGAGCATATTGACATATAGTATGTAGACATAGAGCATGTACAGATAGAGCATATAGACATAGAGTATGTAGACATAGAGCATGTAGCCATAGAGCATGTAGACATAGAGCATGTAGACATAGATTATATAGACATAGAGTATGTAGACATATAGTATGTAGACATAGAGCATGTAGACATAGAGAATGTTGACATAGAGCATATAGACATAGAATATGTAGACATAGAGCATGTAGACATAGAATATATAGACATAGAACATGTAGACATAGAGCATATAGACACCGAGCATATAGACATAGAGTATTTTGACATAGAGCATGTAGACATATAGCATTAAGACATAGAGCATATAGACATAGAGTATATAGACATAGAGCATATAGACATCGAGCATAAAGACATAGAGCAAGTAGACATAGAGCAAGTAGACATATAGCATATGGACATAGAGTATATAGACATAGACAATGTAGACATAGTGCATGTAGACATAGAGTATGTTGGAATAATTCTACGTAAAGTTATCACGAATGGATGGATGATGGAAGGATGGATGGAAGGATGGATTGGTAGATGGATGGATGAATGGATGAATGACAGATGGATGACAGATTGATGGATGGATGGATGATGGATGGATGGATGGAAGGAATGTTGATGAATGGATGGATGGAGGGTGGGATGAATGGATGAATGGATGAATGACGGATAGATGATGGATGGATGGATGGATGGAATGAAGGATGATGGATGGATTGATGGATCGAAGGATGGATTGGTAGATGAAGGATTCATGATGGATGAATGGATGGATGATGGATGGAAGGAAGGAAGGAAGGATGGATTGGTAGATGGATGACGAATGGATGGATGATGGAAGGATGGATGGACGGAAGTATTGGTAGATGGATGGATGATGGATGAATGATGGATGGATGACAGATTGATGGATGGATGGATGATGGATGGATGGAAGGAAGGTTGATGAATGGATAGATGGATGGAGGGATGGATGGATGGTTGGATGAATGATGGATTGCTGGATGGATGGATGGATGGATGGATGGATGGATGGAAGGAAGGATGATGGATGGATTGTTTGATCGATTGATGGATCGAATGATGGATTGGTAGATGATGGATGCATGATGGATGAATGGATGGATGATGGATGGAAGGAAGGCTGATGGATGGATTGATAGACGGAAGGATGGAGTGGTAGATGAATGGATGGATGGGTGAGGAAGGATGGATTGGTAAATGGATGATTGATGGATGGATGGATGGATGACATATGGATGGATTGAACGATGGATTGGTAGATGGATGGATGGATGAGGAAGGATGGATTGGTAGATGGATGGATGGATGGCAAATGGATGGAAGGATGGACGTAAGGATGGACGGAAGGATGGATTGGTAGATGGATGGATGGATGGATGAATGACGGATGGATGACATATTGATAAATGGATGGATGGATGGATTGGTAGATGGATGGATGGAGGAATGACGGATGGATGACAGATTGATAAATGGATGGATGGATGGATGATGGATGGATAGATGAAGGAAGGTATATGAATTGATGGATGGATCGAGGGATGGGTGGATGAATGAGGGATTGATGACAGATGGATGGATGAATGGATGGATGATGGATGGATGGAACAATGGATTGATGGATGGAAGGAAGGATGGATGGATGACAGATGGATGGATGGATGGAAGGATGGATTGGTATATGGATTGATGGATGGATGAGGGATGGATGGATGGATGGAAGGATGATTGGTAGATGGATTGATGGATCAGGAAGGATGGATTGGTGGATGGATGACGAATGGATGGATGGAAGAAAGGAAGGATGATGGTTGGATGGATGGATGGATGGATGATTGTTGGATGGATGGATGGATGGATGGATGGATGGATGGATGGATGGATGGATGGATGAAACGATACACCACGGCCAGTAGGAATGTCGTAGAGATCAAACCAAAACTCACTTGTTCATCTCATCAAGATCTAAAAATCACGTGTTGACACTCCTCATCTAAATCCTACAGGAAATCTGCAATTTGCTTTTGTGGCCACGCCTTAAACTTTAATATTCGCCATCAAACAGGAAGTCTACTTTAACTAGAGGTTTGCATTTCCAGAAGAAAATTCAAGTGTGAATGCTGAAGGGGCTGAATAAAGTTGCTTTCTCCTTTGAATAAATCTCCTTTGATCCATGGCTCCATGGCATCTCCAGTGCTGAGATCACAGCAGATCAAAGCAGATTGAAAGGAGATCAGCTTCTGTTGCAGATCAAACCCACTGAGCTAGTGACATTTATAGACGTCCAAGACCGTCCATCAATCCAGGCCGTAATTCTGGACGTCTATTTGACAGCCAGAACTAGTTGACAAATGACACATAAAATTGATGGACATCTAAGACATCTAGAGTCAGTTGAAAGAGACAGGTCACAAGCTGTCTGTTAAGTCAAACAACCTGTATAATTATTGATTTGTCATTATTGTATAGTTTGTGGTCTAATCAAACCTGTTTTAAAATGTAATTTTAATTTGTTAGGTTTATCCTATCAAATACAATTACATAAATCACATATTGTATTACCAGTATTATGTAAATTAAAATCTGAGTATTGTTACATTATATAGTTTGTATTTTTGAAAGATTCGGTTTGTTTTGAAAATCAAAGTCATTATTTAAATAGAACAATATTTGTGATCAAATGTACGAGTGAAGTTTTAAGAGCTGTATTCTACATCAACTTCCTTCCGTTTGAGCTTTCAAAGTAAAGCTCAAGCTATGATCTCTCCCAGTCACTTCATAAATGTAATGTTGTCAGGGACTGCTGGTATTTGAACCCAGGATCTCCTGATTACTACACAGGTACTTTGACCAGCTAAGCCACAGCGCCCCCTTCAGCACACTTTTAGTGCTGCATTACCTGTCGGAGGTCTTGTATTCTCCACCTTTGCTTGTATCATATAAAATTTGATGTTACTTTTAAATTTTTATTAAAACCAAAGACATAAATTCAACAACACTCAAGCCACAAGTCATCAAAACAGGGTCAGTTTTCCAATACCTATACTGTCCGTACTTGTGTTCTCGTGTACCTGTGTGTCCTCGCTCTGCCGACTTTATCGAGGATGCATCGACACGGATCTGTGTAGGCTTGGGAAGCCAATTTACCCACAATGCATTTGGCAAGAGAAGCCAAAGGAGGAAACACACAACGGTGAGTGAAAAATCTGAAATCTTAGCGTCATTGTTTAACAGAGTGTAGTTTTAAGAGTGTTTTAGGCCAGAATATAGTTGTTTAAAATGTTGTTATGAGGTTGTGTTATGGAAATCTTGTTTAGTCTGATAAAGAATGGTGTGTAATGTTCAGTCTGTGTTCAGGGATGACCTGTGTCGGCACTGTTCAAACCTCTGAGCTGCTTTTGGTGTCCTTCAATGCAGACTCAAAACAGTTTCAGCCTTTAAGAAGGAACTGTCTGACTTCAGAGTGAGACAAACTCCTGGACAATCATGCAGAGGTTGGACTGGGACTTTGTCTCTTCTTGCAAGAATAATGTAATAAAATGGTCTTAAACTTTCTCAAACGGCTCTCAGTCTGATTCCTGTGTTTTCTGTCTCCATGAGGTTTTCTTACCAGGAAAAGTCTCCTGACAACTTGGTCCTTGGAGCCGGATTCCAACATCCCTCTCGTCTCCAGGATCGGAGCTGAAACGTGCCGCTCAGGCTTTTCCTACAAAAAGTCCTCCAGCTGAATTGTTGTAGGACAGATCCACTGGACGTGAGAGGGGGACGGAATCCCAACAAAAGTAAACAAACAGAGACAGATCCAGGATCAACTGAGACTGAGTGAGTTCTCTTTTGTATGAAAGATCCTCTTGTATGGGTGGGACGGTGTGGACATCCGTCCATAGGGTGAGTAAGGCTGCACAGTGAGGTCAAAGTGAAGACCAGCTTATTCCAGACAAATAATATCGGGTCAAACTTGTCCTTACTCGGTGTTGGTATTTAAGGTTACCCTGTTTCAGGGAGGTCAAAGTGAATATAATATTCTGGACAAACAATATCGGGTCTACTTTCCTTAATGCTGAATAGGCATTTTTCTGCTACTAAAGTTGGGTGGTAGATATCCAGCGGTGTCTCAGTGTAAAGTGACGAGGACGTGACGACGACCTGCCCTGACGCGAGGTGAAATGCACTCGATTGTGCCAAGGTCAGACCATGAACACACACATACAGAGTTAGAGAAAGAAGGGATGCAACTACACACACGGTGGTGAGAACATTCCAGTGGGAACACATCAACACGAGTTTAAACTAGAGATTTGGTGGATCTAATACGATTTTTGATATATGCAATGAAATTCATGACCTGTTGCAAATGTCCAGAAAAAAAGAAAAAAAAAAGAAAAGAAAATTGGTAGAAAATGAACAATAGATAACGTGGTGGCTAAACTAAACTAATCTAAACTAAACTAAACATTAGATGAAGCTTGGAAACAGCCATCTTAAAAAAAACAACAACAACCCTCAAATTAAGAAACTAATAAGATGATTTTCAAAAAAAAATACATTTGTGGATAATAGATTACCTCTGCTGAAACAAAGTAATGATGATCAGACATAATCTATGTAGAACTTCAACGAAGCAAAAGCACTTTAACTTAGAGCTAGTTTATGATCTGTTGCTTTAATGAGCCATGGAGGATCTCATGTCTCAACAGGAGGGAAGGTATCTATATCAATAAAGTACTCACAACATATGGATTCTTAAATTATTGTAAAATAAGTTGTTCACAATGACCAATATGTGCTAAACGTAACTCGCAGGGTGCCATGAGACCAAAATGAGCTACATTTCCAGAACCACAATATCCATTTCAACAAGTATGCATGGACTGTATTGAACTATCCAAATGTGAAGGTAAAAATACTGTTTAGTGATAATACTCTTTCTCTAAAGGGGTTGGAGTGTTTCCAACAAGCACACCAGATGCATTAACATTTGCTAAAGCCTTGGTGAAAGGAATAATACTCCGGTTTGGCATACCAGAAAAACTTTACAGTGATAAAGGTACTCATTTTGTGAAGGAAGTAATAAAACAAATAAGAAAACATTTTGACATCCAGTTAAAAAACCATTGCGCTGACCATCCACAATCAGCAGGGTTAGTGGAAAGACTTAATGGTATTCTTAGAAATAAACTTAAGAAAACAATGGAAGAAACAAACATGAACTGGGTACAATGTTTACCATTAGTAAAGTTACACATGAGAGTAACACCCACAGGGAAAGGTTTAACTCCATTTGAATTAATATATGGACGGCAATATATTATTCCACAACTTAGAGCTTTTTCTAAACCTCATGAAGAAGTTGTTCAGACCTTGACTGATTACATGGCACCAATGTTAGTGAAACAGGAGATATAATTTACAAACTCTGTTCCAAGTTCACCTGTTGTGACCCAAGACTAACCTGTGAAACCAGGAGCTTGGGTGCTAATAAGTCAGAATCATATGGAAACACAACACTGTGCAGGCAGACCTGCGTAGCTCAGATGGTAGAGCATCAGACTTTTAATCTGAGGGTCCAGGCTTCAAGTCCCTGTTCAGGCTCTTTATGGAAAGAAACCTGAAACTGAACAGAATAACTATTGCAGCAGGATAAACCTAACCTGTCTCGTTATGGTCTACATCAGGGTGTCCAAACTGGGTCAGAGAGTGCTGGTGTCCTGCATGTTTTAGTTCTCCGCCTGCTTCAGCATACCTGAATCTAATGATGACGTCATCACCAAGGTTGTGAAAAAGAACAATAATGAGCCTTTCAGTACAAAGTGGATGGGAGAGGCACCGGATGGAGATCAACGGAGATCAAAGCCGGAGGAAATCTTTGATCCGAGCATCTCCATGGCAAAAGGCACTGATCTCCTTTGATCTGATAAGAGATCAGCACTGGAGCCATGGAGACGCTCAGATCAAAGGAAAGCAGCTTTATTCAATCTTCAGCATTCACACTTGCATTTTCTTCTGGAAATACAAACATGTAGTTATCATTTTTATCATAACAAGTCTCTGATATATAGAGGAGTCAGACCACTCAAGGCTTTAAAAACAAACAGTAGCATTTTAAAATCTCTTCTAAAACTGACAGGCAGCCAGTGAAAGGAAGAAGGGATTGGTGAAATGTGGTCCCTCCTCCTGGTGCCTGTTAAAAACCTGGTAGCAGCATTCTGCTCCAGCTGCAGTCTTTGAACATTGAGCCTACTGATGCCAGAATAAAGGGAGTTACAGTAATCCAGCCTGAACCAGATGAAGACTTCTATTACTTTCTCCAGGTCTGCTGGGGAGAGGAATGACCTGATCTTGACGAGTCATCTATGCTGAGCAAAGCAGGATTGGACTACCTTGGTCACCTGACAGTCAAAGGACAGGTCGGAGTCGAACACCACACCTAAAGTGTGGGCCTCTTTTCAAACATTACTCAATGAGCTACCAAGACTAGAGCAAAGGTTGTTAAAACCACCAGAACTGGGTCCATTGGGGGCGATCAAATTGATTTCAGTTTTTAAACCGTTCAGCTGTAAAAAGGTTTTTGGACTTTGGTTCTTTACTTTTGTGAGGCAGGACAGGATAGAGGCAGAGTCCGTAGAGCAAGGCTTTATAGGGAAGTTCAGTTGTGTGTCGTCTTCATAAAAATGAAAGTTAACATTAAGGCCACCCAAAACACAGCCTTGAGGGACACCACAACAAAGAGCAGCACAAGAGGAAGAGGTCTCTCCAAGCTGAACAGAAAATGATCTGTCTGATAAATACCAGGAAAACTAGTTAAGAGCAACACCAGTGATGTCAACAAAAAATCAATCAATCAATGACAAAAGTCACTCTTTCATTACAGAGCTGAAGATGTGAGCACAATGGAGTTTGGACTCTCAGACTGTTCAATGTCCAAAAGTTTCTTTCTAATAAGTTCCTCATGTAATAAAGTTAATCAGTCTTTCATTACAGATCTGAGACAACTGAACTCCTCAGATTTACTTGTTCTCAACTTGTCCTCATGACGAGACTCTCTGAAGAGGAGAACCTGTCTTCAGGGGACTCTTGACCTTGGACTTCAGGGCGTCTCTACATCAGAGGTTTTACTTTATAAAATAATCCACAAGAAGAGTCTGTCTTTAACCTTCTCAAAGTATTGAGCAACATTGTTGGAACATGTGAACCTGCGCAGGGAGACCCTAATGGATTTGTAGTCCAACACCTTAACCTCTCGGCTACAACAACATTCTTTCGGAAAGTTTTGCATCAGGATTAACCCACTTTATTGTCTTTTGCGGAGACCAAGATCTTTGGTCCTCATTGTGGCCTACAGGTACTGACGGTTGGTTAAGGCTTTATTGAAGGTTTGAATTTGGTCGTGTTTTCTCTAATTTGTTGTGTTTCTGCATTTTAGTCAGCAGAGTCCTGTGTAGTTTGGTAAATGACTCTATCCTGCTTCCATTAAGACCACGAGTAGAGCAGGCTATGACAAACCCGGGATTTAACCAGAGACCTTTAGATCTTCAGTCTAACGCTCTCCCAGCTGAGCTATTTCGGCCTATAGTTTTAGTGAGTTTTCATGAAGATATGGAAATTTAACATCAGAACCCCTGTACTAACTACTGAATCAGGACAGGATCAGCTTGGTTTCCATTGTGCTAACTCATACTTCCTCAACTACCTGTGAAGACTCTCCATCCACTTGGTTGACGTGGTCCTGAGGAGGACTTTCCTTCTATTGTAACGCCTCAAAAGTCTTGAATGAACATCGGCTCAGAGTCATTCTGGTAAATGAATCCAGGATCCGCTCTACCAACTGAGCCATCGAAGGGTGTAAACTGTGTTTCCTCGCAGGGGAGAAAAAATTCCAGTGGAAAAGAAACACATCAATAGTTTACGTTGTGCTGACTCATGTTTCTGAAAAGCCTCTGGATTTCTACGGTGGATCCTCAGATTAAAAGTGCATCATTGATAAATGTCATCACTTCAGAGATCAAACAGATATAGAACTGTGACAGTAGAATTCCAGTAGAAAGCAATCGGACACTGATACGTCACTAGAACAACAAAAACAACTTCATGGCAATATGAGAGTCAAAGACGATGAAGAGAATCCATGCATATGATGCTGAGCAGAGCACACAGATCCACTTCCTCCCAGTCATTGAAGGTGACCTCATGACCTCATCACCATCTTTACCACTCTCAGAGAGTGCAGACGGCTCTCTGCTGAGTCGCTATGGTGACCTTTGATCTTCCATTTGGCTGAAGGCTGTGGACATCATAGAGCAGGTCAATCTACCTGTCATTACCAGGTTGGGTGGATTTCACCTGCTGAAGTCTGATCTTGGATCAATGGGTAACATCAAGAAGATTCTGGACTACTAGAGGTGATCCAGTTGATCTATCCTGGACTTACGACAGCCAACAACATCATGGATGGAGGATGTATAGACAAGTCAATCCATATTCACCTCCTGATGGATGAGGTCGTCTATCAGCACATCATGAAACTGGCCTTCACTGAGGAGGAGTTGGTGACATGAGGACCTTCATGGAGAAGGTGGCTGATGAGAAGATGAGAGCCTGCCACAGACCCAGTAGTGGCAGGGAGCCGAGGTTTGAAGAAATCTTCAAATGACTGGCCAAAGGAGGAAGAACACCTGCACTCTGGGTGCAGCGCCACCACATGGTAGATGTGATAAATGTCTTCATCAGAACTGAGCGACCTGCAGACCACAACAGACATCTGTCCTGCATTGTTCCCAAGATGCTTCACATCTTTGCTGCTGCAGGCCGTCATCAATACGCCAAGTGCTCACGACAGAACTGTCAACTCATGAAGGAACTCCAAACTTTACCAGCTTACAAGGAACCTTAAACCTTCCACTGCCCAGGGGAACCAGGTTGTTCTTTCCTCCAGCCATGAGTGGTCCACCACTTGGTGTGACATATGCAATCTGGAAACTCGAACAATCAACTCACCATCATGAACAAGCCCCCATTAGACCCCTCATAAGCAGTGTTACCACCTTGAAAAAGTAATATTACTGATTACTAGTTACTATTTCAAAAGTAACTTAGTTACTTTACTTATTACTTGTTTTAAAAGTAACTAAGTTAGACTACAAGTAACTTTTTTAGTTACTTCCAACAGCTGTCTACAACACCCCCACCGTCTGAACAGGCGGGGGGCTTCCTGCCATTCTATCTTTTGACTAAAGAAAAATAGAAAACTAGTGTAACGTCTCTGCAGTTGTTATTGTTGTAATGATTCATTGATGATGTTTGTTGGTTCCTATAATTTTATGGTACATGGACGCAGCGTTACAGCGAGGTGGCCTGTGATTGGACAGGGGGGCGGGGTCAGGTGTACCAGATTCACATGAGAGTTGATTTTCAACATTGTCAACATCCTACATGTTATTATACACCTTTACAAACATGTTGGTGAATAAATAGTTTGGTAATGATTAAGTTGGCAGGTTAGTGAAATATCTCCTAAAATGTTCTGACTCCAACCATGAAATCCTCACTAACAGACAACACTTCCATAAATCCTCCCCTCCAGCAAGCAGCCACACACCACAATCCAAAGTGTCCTGGTGAGAGAGGGACAGTGTCCTGGTGAGAGAGGGACAGTGTCCTGGTGAGAGAGGGACACATGCTGCTCAGGGCTTTTCCTACTTGTCTTACATGAACTGATTCAGTTCAATAAAAACCACCAAAACAGGGGATGTAGCTCAGTGGTAGAGCGCATGCTTAGCATGTAAGAGGTCCTGGATTCAATCCCCAGCATCTCCAAGCTTTGTGTCTCACAGCAAGTAGATTAATAGTGAGTTAGTGTCTCTTGATTGTGAGGAGCCACAAGCTCTGACACGTCTCATTCACAAACAAGAGACACTATTCTGTCCCATTCCTCAAGTCTTCTTCACCATCACTCTATATTCTTTATCATCTTTGACAGGTGAAGCCACTCAAAGTAGTAATAGTTTCAAACCTTTATTCAAAGACTCAGTCTCCTGATCATTGAATGTCCACTTAGAGAAACCAACTCTTGGACAAATGAGCCACACCCTTCCAAGAAAAGCAGCTCCAGCAACCGGACACACAATCAAAGCTTTGATAGTGAATGGTGAAGACAAGCTCCTCAGGAGTTTTCCTCCTTGTCTTTCAGGAACTGATTCAGTTGATAACAATCTAAGAATTTCAATTTCGCAAAATTCATTTTTATACTTTGATTTGACAAGATTTCTTTCTTCACTTACAACTTTTTGAACAAAGTCCTATTTTCATTGTGATGTTCACTTTAATTTACTTGATTTTGACAGAAATCTCTTTTTAAAATCAAAATGAAGAATTAACTAGGTAGACCAGGCAGCTACAACACTGAGCAGGGAGCATCTCCATGGCAACAGACACTGATCTCCTTTGATATCCTTAGATCTCCTTTGATCTCCATGAGGTGCCTCTCTCATCTGCTGAATTGAATCCACAGGTGGTAATGAGACATTGATGGACTGTGCCGCTCTCTGATTATGTAACTAAACACACCTGTGAGCTAAGTATTTCAGCATTTTCATAATTTTTATGTTCTGAAGAGTCCATTCTTTTACAGTTTGGGATTTTCTTACAGTTTGAAAGAGAGCATTGAGAAGAAGACAAACTGTCTCAGGTATCTTTCCATAAATGATTGTGAAGTGTTGTTATTTCCAGTGTTGGACAGTGTATTCATTGTACTCCATGTACACCCACCAACGACCCCTTGTATACTAGAAATGAAAACTCCAGGTACATTTGTGTGTTTTAAGAGTGTTGATAGTCTTCCTGTGGAAAACAAGTCAAATCAGGCTGCCTGCACTTCACACAGTCTGTCCTCTTCATGCTGACTTTGTCCTCTTCTAAATGGGACTAAACTGCTCTGTTGTCCGTCTCCTGTTTCAGTCTGATGTCTTCACCATCAGGAGGAAGAGTGTGTGTCCTCAGAAGCCTGGTTGTTTCCTTTAATGAAGATCAATACACTCTCCTTCAGGAGGACCTGCTAAGTTGATCACTGGATATTGTCCATGTATCAGTGTTACCTGCTTCTTCTTCAAATGGAACATTTATTCTGAAGAGTCTCCATAAGAACGAAAAATACATTAATGCCTTTTTTAGTCATTTATTTTAATTCATACAGTATTTGCTGCTTAAAATGTAAAAAATACATCTAAAGTAAAGTTTCTCTGTACTTTTAAACAAGTTTAAATATATCATGTTGGCCTGTTAGGTTTAAGAAAATAGAACTTTTTCAAGACTTTGTGATTTGCAGCTTGATCTTGATAAGTCAATAGTTCATCTGTTCATCCTGACATTTCCATCAGAACAAGAGTGTTGACTTGAGTTTGTACTGTAGGCAGATATACTGTGTGAGAATTAGGCCCTGAATATCCCAAAAGTAGTTTTTATTTTCTAAATGTGTAAAGCTGTGCACTCACATTATTCCAGGCTCAGTGGAAGCGGCCGACCAAACCATTAAGCAAAAGGTCAAACTTTGATAGAAGTCAACTCTTCTCAGCTTTTTAAGGTGGTTGCTGATCCAGAGGAGGTGTTAAAGTCTCTCTAGAGACCAAGTAAAAACCACCTCAGCTGATTGGAGAGGTCTGTATGCAGCTGGATCCAGGTCCAAAGGTTTATTCTGAAAAATAAATGTGATTAAAAAAAATATTTTTCGATTTCTGAATGTTCAAGGTTTGATCTTCAATTTTGAAAAAATTAAAACTCTGTATTCAAAATAAAAATAAGAGTATGAAAAGTTTTTTCACCATACATATAATTTTGATTCAGCTCTGGAATTCTTTTGATAAAATCCTTTATTTTCATGTTTCACTCATATAGTTTTTAAAATGTAGGTGTTATTTTTTCAGTTGCAGGTTTAATGTTTTCAGATTAGGATCTTATTTCTTTCACATTCAAATCCTGGTTTCAAGTTTCTAATTTTGTTTTTTACTCTCAGATCGTATTTTTTCAAGTTCAAACTTTTGGCCTTGTTCTGGCTGGGGGGCGTGGCTTCTACTGAGAGGGGCGTGGCTTTCACTGAGCGGGGTGTGGGATCGTGGTGCCTTCAGGAACAGTGGGTACTTTGATATATACAACTGAAAACTCTCTATACACTGTATTCACCCCATAGCTGTAATTAAAGTTAAATATTTAATTACATCTAAAGAGCAAAGGTACAGTAGAAATCCTTCTGAGTATCGTGAGGCTGAGTAACATTCAGGAAGATGTTTTTAGGTGTGAAAGCAGCTTTGTTTGAACTGGCTTCATACTATCAGCTGCTGGTAAAGTTCTCAAAGTCTTCATTTCAAACTTCAGTCCTCCTCAGTCGTCCTTTTTAACAATGTTTTTATGAGCTTCCTTTGAATCTCAATGAAGGAAACACAATCAGGGAACGCCCTGAGCTTTCTTTGAACCGCTGTCACTCACAACCCCACATATGACCCCTATTAGGAGAACTCCTATTCTCACTTTAATAGTCACGTTAATTTGAAAAAGAACTCCTATTCTCACTTTAATAGTCACTTTAATTTGATAGAAAATCATATTTTCACCTTGATTTTCATTTTAATAAAAAAAAAAAAATTCCCATTCCCACTTTCATGTTCACTATAATTTGAAAAGAGTTAGGGTTAGGCTAACCCTACCCCTGTTATACAGTACTGTTTATGCTGTACTACCTGTTTTTATTGTCTCATTAAAAAAAGAAAAAGAAAACAAAGTGAAAGCGGCTGCTTTCTCTGGGTTATTGCACAACAAGGTTCACAATCACGAGTCTGCACATCAGTGCACATGTACACCGCCATCTTGAATCCTCCTTTAGAATTAACAGTCGTCACTCAGTTGATGAAACAAACCCTCCAAAGCTTTCTATCTAGCTTTCTATCTAACCCTGGCCTCCTGAGAGACTGGAGCCTAAATCCAGCGCCTTAGACCACTCGGCCACACTACCTGCTGCACTGGCATCTCCTGGAGAACTCTGGAGGGATTCTATTTGGGAGTACTTTCTGGGAGGACTTTACTTTCTGCTGTTCATCTAAATTTGCATCCCCGTCTCGTCTGGACAAAGAGAATGTTTTATTTGGAATAGTTCTCGCCGACAGCCTGCAAGACCCAACTTTTAATGTTTTACTGATGATGGGGAAGTTTTTCATTCACAAAAACAAATATATGAAGTCCAAGACAAATTTCAACATTTTTCACAAAGAGCTTTGTCTGTACTTTAAATCTCTTCAATTTATGAGGAAGAAAAATAGTATGAGATTATATAACTTTGTAAAGGAATGTAAACTCAATGAAAACCCCGAGTGTATGTTTTTTTGTTTTTATTATTTCTTTTTGTTTGTCTTTGTTTTCAGTTTTATCTTATGGTTGTTTAGTTGATGTGTGTATGTCTTTTATGTTGGATTGTATTATCAAAGTTATCATTGCCTGGAATGTTTGTTAAAGTTTAATTTAAAAACAAAAACTCGGAGTGATCAGGTGACGTCAGACCGGAAACAGGAAAAGGAGGGGCGGAGCAGCACCAGTGAAGTGAGTTTGATGGGAGTTGGAAGAGTGTTCAGAGCCACCAAGTATTGATCAACACTAATACCAAGGTTGGTTTTTCTCTCTGGATATTTCCGATGGCCCCGCCCACCACTACTGTTTGGAGCTTGTTGGAATCTCTCGGCTGTGTTGTCGTGTCTCACAGAGGAAACATTTCATCGGAGAGTTTGAACAAACGATCGTCCAGCACGAGGAGGAGGTTGATCGTCAGCGCAGACTGCTGGAAACCATCTGGAACCCTCAAATCCAGCTCCACAGAACAGGTCTGGAAAAGTGGGAATGAAGACATGAATGTGACTGGAGCAGGATCTCCATTGTTCTGACTGGGTTTGGTTGATCCACCGCACACAGAAGCAGGGTTTGTGTCTCTGGAGGGAAACTTGGATTGAGCTCAGACTTTTTTTATACATTTCCTGGTTTGAATCAAAACACAGAAACTAGAGAAGAAGATCTAGAATCACCTGGAACTCCCTGACAAGACATTGAAACAAGGTTAAAATAAAGATATGAGCAACCATTGACAACATGTGGAGGGTATTTTGTTTCTGGACAGTTTTCAACCTGTTTTGTGGAGTATTTTCTAGGTTGTCTACGTTGTGACAATATCACACCCAGCAGCAGCTTAGTGAGGAATATTAGTGGTTTGATCTCAGTTTTTAATTTCTACACTAGATATTTGAAAGGAAATGATCAGTTTTTGATCATATTTATTTCGATTTTCAGTAGATTTTTCCCTTTTCATAATATTAGCTCATGAGTCATGTCATCTTGCTTGAGGTCCTTAATGATCATAAATGATCGATCTATCTAGTCCTGGGTGTATAAACAATTAATGGAACTATTACTACTATTGTCCCACATGAACTGCTCAATCAGCTTGTGGACATTGATGTTTTCTGAAGATTCATAAATCAACATTTAAAAGCAGGACGTCTCATTATCACTCCATCTCAGGTGGCATGGTAAACTGCTGACACGGTGTTCTGACAAGATGAGAGAAGATGAGAGAATCTATCATCTAGAACTAGTTCATCCTAAACAGTCCTTGTTAATCCAGCAGCTAAAGATTCACATCAAGCAGTAAGAGAACGACTGGAGGAGGTTTAGACTTTAGACTTTAGACTCAGCTTTATTAATCCCTTGGGACGACTCCGTCAGGGAAATGGAAGTTCCAGCAGCTTAATAGAAGAGGAGCAGCACACATCATGGAGGCCAGAGGAGAGTGACATCATGGAGGCCAGAGGAGCGTGACATCATGGAGGTCAGAGGAGAGTGACATCATGGAGGTCAGAGGAGAGTGACATCATGGGGGTCAGAGGAGAGTGACATCATGGGGGTCAGAGGAGAGTGACATCATGGGGGTCAGAGGAGAGTGACATCATGGGGGTCAGAGGAGAGTGACATCATGGGGGTCAGAGGAGAGCTGCAGCCGGACGTCAGACAGGCTTGGTGTGTGCCTGGTTGGAGGAGAAGTGAGGGTGGGGCAGCAAGTTACTGCTAAAACTAACTAACTAACTAACTAACATGTCCCACTCTGTCCTCATGATGGAGGGGCTGCTTCATCAGCTGATGGGTGTGAAGGGCAGAGAGCTTCTTGGTGTGTCTCTCTTGGACCAGGAGAGGATGCAGAACATCTGGAGGCACGTCAAATGCATTGAGGACCAAGCGGGTGTGCTGCTCTACACAGAGGGAGGCTGGACCTCCACCAAGGAGGGACTCATTCTCCCTAAATCCCGCTGTGCCAGGGGGTCCACATCACTGGAATCTTTCCTCCTCCACCTCCAGAGCTTCATTCCAGGTTAGTATTAATCACTATTCACCAGCAAGAGAAGTAACCTTTGACCTCCTGTGTGAGTTTAGAGCCCTCCAATGGCCAGACAGGCTCAGGATGACATGGTGCCAAAATGAAGCGCTCCCAGTGTTTCTTTGTTTGAATCTATTTGAAGGAAGGAGCTCCAACAGTGGGGATGGTGCTGACTTTAGACATGACAGCTCCATCATCTCAGCCATCAGCAGCCTCCATCACCTCCTCAGCCTGTGTTGTTGGAACTCCCACCTCTCAACAAGCTCCTGCATCTGATCCCACCTCCTCCGCCCCATACCTCCCTGCTCCACCCACCTTCCAGCTCCTCTGCTGGCCACTCCACTTTCTCTAAGTAGAATGTTCTGGTGTGAAAAACCTTGGTAAGATTCTAAACTTCATGTTAGGAAGGATTCTTTTGAAGTGGGAACTTTATTTGTCTTGGAATATTTTTCAGACTGTGGATTGGAGCAGCCCAGCCTCTGCTCCACCTCTCCCTCCCACTGCCACCACTGCTGTCGCCACTGCTACAGCGCCACCTTCTGCTCCATCTGCTGCTCCACCTGCTACTTCCACTACTCCCTCTGCTTCACCTGCTGCTCCCACTGCTCCACCCACTACTCCCTCTGCTTCACCTGCTGCTCCCACTGCTCCACCCACTACTCCTTCTACTGCACCTGCTGCTCCCACTGCTCCACCCACTACTCCCTCTGCTTCACTTGCTGCTCCCACTGCTCCACCCACTACTCCCTCTGCTTCACCTGCTGCTCCCACTGCTCCAACAATTACTCCCTCTGCTTCACCTGCTGCTCCCACTGCTCCACCCACTACTCCCTCTGCTTCACCTGCTCCACCCACTGCTCCACCCACTACTCCCTCTGCTTCACCTGCTGCTCCCACTTCTGCTCCCACTGCTCCACCCACTACTCCCTCGGCTTCACCTGCTGCTCCCACTGCTCCACCCACTACTCCCTCTGCTTCACCTGCTTCTCCCACTAATCCACCCACTACCCCCTCTCCTTCACCTGCTGCTCCCACTGCTCCACCCACTACTCCCTGTGCTTCACCTGCTCCACCCACTGCTCCACCCACTACTCCCTCTGCTTCACCTGCTGCTCCCACTTCTGCTCCCACTGCTCCACCCACTACTCCCTCGGCTTCACCTGCTCCACCCACTGCTCCACCCACTACTCCCTCTGCTTCACCTGCTGCTCCCACTTCTGCTCCCACTGCTCCACCCACTACTCCCTCAGGTTCACCTGCTGCTCCCACTGCTCCACCCACTACTCCCTCTGCTTCACCAGCTTCTCCCACTGCTCCACCCACTACCCCCTCTCCTTCACCTGCTGCTCCCACTTCTGCTCCCACTGCTCCACCCAATACTCCCTCTGCTTCACCTGCTGCTCCCACTGCTCCACCCACTTCTCCACCCACTGCTCCTTCTGCTGCTCCCACTGCTCCACCTGCCAGGAGCCAGACACAATATGACAGACAATCCCTCTCTCCTTCCCTCCCTCCCTCCCTCCCTCCCTCTCTCCCTTTCCCTCCCTCTCTCTCTCTCTCCCCTTCCCTCCCTCTCTCTCTTTCTCTCTCTCCCTCCTTCCTTCCCTCCCTCCCTCTCTCCCTCCCTCCCTCCCTCTCTTTCTCTCTCTCCCTCCTTCCCTCTCTCCCTCCCTCCCTCCCTCCCTCCTTCCCTCCCTCCCTCCCTCCCTCCCTCCTTCCTTCCAGGTGTGCTCCTGGAGTCATGCCAGGAGCTTGTTTTGTTGGGTGGAGGAGCGGCTTTGTGTGCGCAGGAGAGGGGGAGGGAGGAGAAGTTTTTTCCAAGTATTTGTATCATTTGACAATATTTGAATAAGTTTTAATAAAAGATGCATTTTTATTCCAGACCTCTTAACGAGTCATTTTTTATTCATTTGAATGTGAAATGCTGAACCTCAAACGTTGGGTGGTTTTTATCAACATTCCTGTTTTTCAATCAACTCTCAAATGTTTTTTCTTGAGGGGAAAAACTCTTGTTGATATTAATGTTTAAGTTCATCATTTGTAATGTCGTATTTTTTTCTGACAGAATTCATTGAAAGGTAAGAATTCAACATTGGAGGGCTTCTACAGAATCACTATTGATGTTGATATTGTCTAGATCAGAGGTCTCCAACCCTGGTCCTCCAGGGTCCCTGGTCCCTCCAGGGTCCCTGTCCTGCAGGTTTAGCTCCTCCCAGTTTCAACACACCTGATTTCAATGAAAGGCTCGTTATTGGGCTTTGTCACAACCTTGGTGATGACATCATCATTACGTAGATTCAGTTATGCTGAAGCAGGGAGGAACTAGAACATGCAGGGCAGGGGTCCTCAGGACCAGGATTGGAGACCTCTGCTCTATGAGTTTGAGAAATAAGAGCTACGGAATTTAAAAGTAGACTCAAGACTATATGAAGTATACAAAGACAAGACAAATTTTCTTTAATCAAATCAAACTTTATTTGTAGAGCACTTTTCATACACAGAACAATTGCAACACAAAGTGCTTGAAATAAAATAGAAAGAAAAATACAATAGAATAGAATTATTATTGAATTCTAATTTATCATTCAGTTTCAACCAGGAATGCACTGGTAACAAATCTCAGTATCAGATCTGATATTGCAGAGTACTCATACTCAAATATCAACAGTGGTGGAACATGTCTTTGAATGGATAACTCTAAAAATATTGATGGAGAAAAAACTCAAATATCATCATGAATTGCACATACAGAGCACCAGGTTCTAACATAGACTCATTTAATGAACGGAACAGCTCCACCTAGTGTCCCGGAGACGGTGGTGCCTGACAGATTCTGTTACAGCAGCCAGCCAGGTGGAAGATTTCATAAATGCAAAGGGCGACAAAGGGCTTGCAAATGCATCTAAGAAGAAGAATACATGACATAGAGAATCCAATAAATGTAGAACGAAGGAGATGGAAAATAAATACAAGAAATGTAAAAATAAGTTCACTCATATCATGACAAAATGTAAGAAGAATTATTTTAAGAAAGTACCAGAAAACAATAAAGACCATGTCAGCAGTACATAGAAGGTTCTACATAGTATCATTCAACAGGCTTCCAGTAAGGATACTGTTATTGAAAACAGACACACTTCACAAACTACAGACCCACAATTCTCCCAAATCCTAGAAAAACTCTTCAACGACATACTAGATACATTCAGAGAAATGAAATCTAATTCATTAAATCTAGGTCAAACCAAAATCATGATATTTGGAAAATATGAAATAAATAAACAGGTAAAGGTTCAAGTAGAGAGTGTAAATAGAGAAAAGGTGATTGAAGCCAAATTTCTAGAAAAATGTAAGGATGAGTACGAGCACATTACAACTCTACAAAGCTGATTTCCTTTGATCTGAGCGTCTCCATGGCTCCAGTGCTGATCTCTTATCAGATCAAAGGAGATCAGTGCCTTTTGCCATGGAGATGCTCAGATCCAAGATTTCCTCCGGCTTTGATCTCCATTGATCTCCATCCGGTGCCTCTCCCATCCACTTTGTGATGAAAGGCTCATTATTGTTCTTTTTCACAACCTTGGTGATGACGTCATCATTAGATTCAGGTATGCTGAAGCAGGCAGAGAACTAAAACATGCAGGACACCAGCACTCTCTGACCCAGTTTGGACACCCTGTCGTAGACCATCAAGAGACAGCTTAGTTTTATCCTACTGATGACGTGTTGCTGCAATAGTCATCTTGCTCAGTTTCAAGTTTTTTCCCACAGACAACATTGCGTCATCATTAGATTAAGGTATGTAGGTAGGTAGGTTACAGCAGCCAGCCAGGTAGAAGATTTCATAAATACAATGGAGTTTTAATTGAATTCCAGCAGGCCCACTTCTCATTGTGCAACCTTTAGTGATAATATATTTACACATGTTATAGATAATATCAAAGTAAGTGGTGTATTAGTCAATGATATCAGTGATTTCATGTCTGTTTTTTTTTGTTTTTTTACTATTTCCAATAAAAACCACAGAAAGATTAAAACAGACAACAGATAGATTTCATTACAAATGAGTCAGAAGAGAAGAATCCCTGGATAAACTAGTTATTGAGGTACAATCAGGTGACTTGGAACTCATTTATAAAGGAAAAGACGTCCTGTCACTATGAGTGTACAATCAAACAATACAAGAGAAAGTGAAATATGGATCCTGGACTCTGGGAGTAGTGGGCGGAGCTGAGGTTGCACCGTGAGAGAGAGAGAGAGAGAGAGAGAGAGAGAGAGAGAGAGAGTGGACCAAGATAGAGACTGAGACTGAGACTGAAACTGAGATTGAGATTTACACTCGGATTTAGACTTGGATTGGAGTGGACCAGCTGTTCAGATTTGGACACTTGGAGCTGAGAAGGGGGAGGCTCCATGATTCCTGTTCATGCAGAGGTTTTATTTCCCTTTTCCCCTGAAGGCAACACACTCACTAACCACCAGTCCACAGATGAAAACACAAAATCATATGTGTACACAGAAAGTCCAGTTAAGATGGAGACGGGTTGTGAATGACACAGATGCTACTGGTACAGTATGAGAGTCTGACTGCTTTCAAAAGGTCCAGTGATCATACAAGCGTATCAGTCACTCTCATACTTTCTCATGGTTCTATTGACAATGAGAAGCAACAACACAATACTACTGCTTGGACATGTTTGCTGGATCACATCATGGATGGATGGATGGATGATGGATGATGGATGGATGGATGGATGGATGATGGATGTAATATACAGACATGACTTATGTTCACTCTGGAGGTGAGGGCTGATGCTCCTTTCCACAGGGAGAAGCTGCTGGTAGCTCACTCTCTATGTTCCTCTGGAGGTGAGGGGGGAACTCCGGTTCTCACTTTCATTGTCACTTTAATTTGATAGAAAATCATATTTTCACCTTGATTTTCAATTTAATTAAAGAAAACTCCCATTTCCACTTTCGTGTTCACTTTAATTTAAAAACAAACTATATTGTGTTTTCATCTAGAATCCAGAAAAATCTGATGAGTCTGAGTCCAGAAAATCTGATGAGTCCAGAAAATGCCAATGAGTCTTAGTCCGGAAAGATGTGATGTTTCCAGAAAATGTGATCATTCTGGTTCCAGAAAAAAGAGATGAGTCCAGGAAAATGTGATGAGTCCGATCCCAGAAAAAAAATCTGATAAGTGTGAGTCCAGAAAAATCCAATAAGTCTGGTTCCAGGAAACTGTGATGAGTCCAGAAAAATGTGATGAGTCCAGAAAAAATGTGATGTGGCCAGAAAATCTGAGAGTCTGGTTCCACAAAAATGTGATGAGTCAAGGAACATGTGATGAGTCCAGAAAAAATGTGATGAGTCCAGAGAAATCTGATAAGTCTGAGTCCAGAAAAATCTGCTGAGTCCTGAAAGATGTGATGAGACCAGAAAAAAATGTGATGAGTCCAGAAAAAAAAACGTGATGAGTCCAAAAAGATGTGATGCTTCCAGAAAAATGTCACGAGTCAAGAAAAATGTGATGACTCCAGAAAATGTAATGATTCTTGTTCCAGAAAAATGGGATGAGTCCTGATAGATGTTATGAGACCATAAAGATATGATTAGTCCAGAAAAATCTGATGAGTCCAGAAAAATCCAATGAGTCTGGTTCCAGAAAAATGTGATGAGTCCAGAAAAATCTGATGAGTCCAGAAATAACAAATGAACCCAGAAAATCTGATATGTCCGGAAATATGTGATCGGACCAGAAAATCTGAGAGTTAGGTTCCAGAAAAATGTGATGAGTCCAGGAACATGTGATGAGTCCAGAACAAATGTGATGAGTCCAGAGAAATCTAATGACTCTGAGTCCAGAAAAATCTGATGTGTCCAGAGAGATGTGATGAGTGCAGATACATCTGATGAGTGCAGAAAATGTGATGAGTCCGGAAAGATGTGATGAGACCAGAATAATCTGATGAGTCCAGAAAAAAATGTGATGAGTCCAGAAAATGTGATGATTCTGGTTCCATAAAAATGGGATGAGTCCTGAAAGCTGATATGAGACCATAAAGATATGATGAGTCCAGGAAAATCTGATGAGTCCAGAAAAATCTGATGTGTCCAGAAAAATCCAATGAGTCTGGTTCCAGAAAACTGTGACGAGTCCAGGAAAGTGTGATGAGTCCAGAAAGAGAAAAAAAAAAACGATGAGTCTTGAAAAAACTCTGACGAGTCCAGAAAAAAAATTGTGATATGTCCAGAAAATGTGATGATTCTGGTTCCAGAGAAATGGGATGAGTCCAGGAACTTTTGATGAGTCCAGAAAAAAATCCGATGAGTCCGGAAAGATGTGATGAGACCAGAAAAATCTGATGAGACCAGAAAAAAAAATCTGATGAGTCTGAGTCCAGAAAAATCCCATGAGTCTGGTTCCAGACCACTGGGGTTAGTCCAGGAAAACGTGGTGTGTCCAGAAAGAAATGTGATGTGTCCAGAAAATGTGATGATTCTGGTTCCAGAAAAATGGGATGAGTCCAGGAACATGGGATGATTCCAGAAAAAATCTGATGAGTCTGGAAAGATGTGAAGAGTCGATAAAAATCTGATGAGTCTGAGTCCATAAAAATCCGATGAGTCTGGTTCCAGAAAACTGGGATGAGTCCAAGAAAATGTGATGAGTCCAGGAAAAAATCTGATGAGCCCAGAAGAATCTGGTGAGTCTGAGTCCAGAAAAATCTGATGAGTCCGCAAAGATGTGATGAGACCAGAAAAATCCGATGAGTCTGAGTCCTGAAAAATCTGATATGTCCGGAAAGATGTGATGAGACCAGAAAAATCTGATGGTCCGGAATTAACCGATGAGTCCAGAAAAATCCGATGACTCAAGAAAAAATGTGATGAATCCAATGAGTGCAGATAAATCTGATGAGTCCAGAAAATCTGATGAGTCTGGTTCCAGAAAAATCTGATGAGTCCGGAAAGATGTGACAAGTCCAGAATATCTGATGAGTCTGAGTCCAGAAAAATCAGATGAGTCTGGTTCCAGAAAACTGGGGTGAGTCGAGGGAAATGTCCAGGAAAAAATGTGATGCGTAAAGAAAATGTGATGATTCTGGTTCCAGAAAAAATTGGATGAGTCCAGGAACATGTGATGAGTTCAGAAAAATCTGATGAGTACAGAAAGAAATGCGATGACTCCAGAAAAAAAATGGGATGAGTCCAGAAAATTGTATCATTCTGGTTCCAGAAAAAAGGGATGCGTCCAAGAACATGTGATGAGTCGGGGAAAAAAATCTGATGAGTCAGGCAAAAAAATCTGATGAGTCCAGAAAAATCTGGTGAGTTTGGAAATAACCGATGAGCCCAGAAAAATCTGATGAGTACAGAATAAAATCTGATGAGGCCAGAATAAAAACTATTAGTGCAGATAAATCTGATGAGTCCAGAAAATCTGATGAGTCTGAGTCCAGAAAAATCTGATATGTCCGGAAAGATGTGATGAGACCAGAAAAATGTGATGAGTCCGGAAATAACCGATGAGTCCAGAAAAATGTGATGAGTGCAGACAATCTGATAAGTCTGAGTCCAGAAAAATCCAATGACTCTGGTTCCAGAAAACTGGGATGGGTCAGGGAAAATGTGATGAGTACAAAACAATGCGATGAGTCTGAGTCCAGAAAAAAATATGATGAGTCCAGAAAAATGAACCATCTGGTTCAATTTGTCACTTCATCATTTGGTTCAATTCACCACTTCACCATCTGGTTCAATTCACCACTTCATCATCTGGTTCAATTCACTACTTCACCAATTCACCACTTCACCATCTGGTTAATTTCACCAAATCATCATCTGGTTGTCATCTGGTTCATCATCAGAAGTTTTGAGCAGAAGTGTCTCCTCTGTCAGTTAATAGTGTTTTGAAGCCGATATGATGTTCACCCTCAGAGGAGGTAGTGTTTGAGGGAGAGCCAGATTAAATTTGGGGCGTAAATCTTATTTTGAAGGGCAAATTGAAAAAGAAAGAATTCTACCACTGAACCACCAATGCTCACATAGCAGCAGATTCCCACCAAGAGAGGTCATGTGATCCAACTGCTCTGCTGCGTGAGCCCCTCCCCCACAGTTTGAGTGACACTCCACTGTGGTTACACAAGCGTATGTGCAAAGTTTGGCTCCGCCCCTGAGAGACTTCGACAGTGGTTGAACGCACTTCTCCTTTTTAGTATAGTGGATATTGTCCCTGTCTCTCATGTTGGAGACAGTAGTTCAATTCCCTGACAAGGAGAGCAAAACCCTTTAGTTTTGTTATTGAAAACCATGAGGTTCAGACTGGCAACGGCCCCTTCCAGCCATTCCAGCTGTTGACAATGTGAACATAAAAGTTACACAGTAAGACTCTGGAGTCCATTTGTTGTTCCCTATCTAGGACCTCATCACTGGACACTGGGTTCTGTGCACCTTTTTTTAGGGACCGAGCCCAGAAGGGAAGCTGCCTGGAGGCGAGGACCCTATTGCATCTGTAGTGTTTCTTTCTTTCTTCTCCTGACCACATTGAACCCAAATTTGACCCGAAACATTCTCAACAAATTTGGCACACTCATCAGGACTGGTGCAGACTATAAGAAAATGTTAAAAATTAACCCACAAAGTGCCGAAATGTGCTTTTTTTATTTGTTTCTTACTGGTCAACATATTACTTTTTTTAAAAAGTGCTCTGTTGTTTGCTTTTTATATCTTTAACTGTTTCTGAATGAATTGAAAAAGAATGTCTCATACAAATCAGATGGGAGAGGCACCTCATGGAGATCAGAGCAGATCAAAGCAGGAGAAAATCTTTGATCTTAGCATCGAAACAGCAACAGCCAATGATCTCCTTCAATCTGATATGATCTCAGCACTGGAGCCTTGGAGACGCATAGATCAAAGGAGATCAGCTTGATTCAATCATCAGCATTCACACCTTCATTTTCTTCTGGAAATACAAACCTCTAGTAATTATTATTATCATAACAGGTCTCTGATATCTGGAGGAGTCAGACCATTCAAGGCTTTAAAAACAAGCACTAGCATTTTAAAATCTCTTCTAAAACTGACAGGCAGCCAGTGAAAGGAAGAAGGGATTGGTGAAATGTGGTCCCTCCTACTGATGCCTGGTTAAAAACCTGGTAGCAGCATTTTGCTCCAGCTGCAGTCTTTGAACATTGAGCCTACTGATGCCAGAATAAAGGGAGTTACAGTAATCCAGCCTGGACCAGATGTCCTGCATGTTTTAGTTCTCTCCCTTTGCTTCATCTGATGATGTCATCACCAAGGTTGTGAAAAAGCACCATAACGAGAACCTTCATTGTGATCAGGTGTGGTGCAACATGGAGAGAGCTAAACCCCTCGGGACGCCAGAGCTCCAGGACCCAACTTGGACACCCCTGTCCTTGACCAATGTGCTGACATGTTGAAGAAGCTAAAGGAATCAACTCATAGTCATAAATAAGGCAGGAGATCAAGACTCTGGATGGTCTCCAGTCCATCACAGGACAAACACACAGAGACAAACAGTCACACACACCTTCACACCTGGAGAACATTTACTGTCACCAGTTAAACTCACATGCTTGTTTTTGGACTGTGGAAGGAAACCAGAGTACCTGGAGGATGGATGGATCCATGTAAAGTTTCTTCTTCAGTATTTTAAATCAAACCTCAACAAGGAGCTAGTGGCATAATGGAGAACGGGTCTGACTACGGATCTGAAGTTTCCAGGTTCAACTCCTGGCTAGCGTGGCAAAGCTTTAGTTAACTTCAGAGACAACATTTCCCTTGTTGTTGTTGGAACCTTCACATTGTTCTACAAAGACCCCAAAAGCCTTAAAAGTCAAGGATTCTTTAAAAAGTTGAAAAGAAAAACTTTCTTCTATCAGTTGTTCCCAAGATTCACACCAATACTGAGTAAAGGAAACTTTTTCCAAGTGAACTTAAGTAATATCTGTATATTCCATCCATCCATCTATCATCCATCCATCCATCCATCCTGATGGGATCCAGTAAACATGTCCAAGCAGTAGTGTTGTGTTGTTGCTTCTTATTGTCAATAGAACCATGAGAAAGTATGAGAGTAACTGATACTCTTGTATGATCACTGGACCTTTTGAAAGCAGTCAGACACTGATACTGTACCAGGATCATCTGTGTCGTTCACAACCCGCCTACATTTTAACTGGACTTTCTGTGGTGGACCAAACAACACAGTTGGGTCTGGGTGAGCTTTGCTTTACCTTTAGTGCGCTTTGGAACGTACGATTTGGTAGAACCACGACTAAACTAAGCTTTGAAAAGTCATGATCATCATCAATGAATGCTCTTTAATCTGAGCTTCCACCATTAAAATCCCTGTTCAGGTTTGCAGTAAAACCAAGCAGTTCTTCATTCCAGCTTCAAATGGAGAGAAAACTGGTTTTCCTGAAGCAAAACTTCTCACCTGCAGCCAATCAGGCAGTGTGAAAATATCATGCAATACAGCCAGCAGTCTGCTCAGATGTTTCCTGATCGTTTTCAAATCCAGAGCGGAGGTTTTCAGCATCTGCAGGAAGGAACAATATACTACAGTTTGTTGAGTTTCAAAACAGCGAGCAAGAAGAGTCTCCACTTCTGCACCTTGGTGGTCAGGATCAGTGTCTGCTTCGTCTCACTTATAAGTGAGAATCATATGGAGACACAGCACTGTGTTGGCAGACCTGGGTAGCTCAGATGGTAGAGTATCAGACTTTTAATATGAAGGTCCAGGGTTTGAGTCCCTGTTCAGGCTCTTTGTGGGAACAAACTTGAAACTGAGTAGGGTGACTATTGCAGCAACACATCATCAGTAGGATAAAACAAACCTGTCTCTTGATGGTCTACATCAGGGTGTCCAAACTGAGTCCTAGAGGGCCGGTGTCCTGCATGTTTTAGTTCTCTGCCTGCTTCAGCATAGCTGAATCTAAAGATGACGTCATCACCAAGGTTGTGAAAAAGAACAATAATGAGCCTTTCATCACAGAGTGGATGGGAGAGGCACTGGATGGAGATCAATGGAGATCAAAGCAGGAGGAAATCTTTGATCTGAGCATCTCCATGGCAAAAGTCACTGATCTCCTTTGATCTGATAAGAGATCAGCACTGGAACCATGGAGACTCTGAGATCAAAGGAAAGCAGCTTTATTCAACCTTCAGCATTCAAACTTGCATTTTCTTCTGGAAATACAAACCTCTAGTAATTATTATTATCATAACAGGTCTCTGATATCTGGAGGAGTCAAACCATTCAAGGCTTTAAAAACAAGCAGTAGCATTTCAAAATCTCTTCTAAAACTGACAGGAAGCCAGTGAGGGGAAGAAGGGATTGGTGAAATGTGGTCCCTCCAACTGATGCCAGAATAAAGGGAGTTACAGTAATCCAGCCTGGACCAGATGAAGGCATGTATTACTTTCTCCAGGTCTGCTGGGGAGAGGAATCACTTGGTCTTGACTAGTCGTCTCAGCTGAGCAAAGCAGGATTGGACTACCTTGGTCACCTGACAGTCAAAGGACAGGTCGGAGTCGAACACCACACATAAATTGTGGGCCTCTTTTCAAACATTGCTCAATGAGCTACCAAGACTAGAGCAAAGGTTGTTAAAACCACCAGAACTGGGTCCATTGGGGGCGATCAAAATGATTTCAGTTTTTAAACCGTTCAGCTTTAAAAAGTTTTTGGACTTTGGTTCTTTACTTTTGTGAGGCAGGACAGGATAGAGGCAGAGTCCGTAGAGCAAGGCTTTATAGGGAAGTTCAGTTGTGTGTCGTCTTCATAAAAATGAAAGTTAACATTAAGGCCACCCAAAACAGAGCCTTGAGGGACACCACAACAAAGAGCAGCACAAGAGGAAGAGGTCTCTCCAAGCTGAACAGAAAATGATCTGTCTGATAAATACCAGGAAAACTATTTAAGAGCAACACCAGTGATGTTAACATGATTTTTCAGAGGGTTAATTAAAATCTTATGATTGACTGTATCAAATACTGAGCGAAGGTCAAGAAGAACTAAGAAGAAGTACAAGTCAGTATTGGCTGAAAGTAGTAGATGGTTGGTGACCTTAACCAGCACAGTGTCAGAGCTATGATGTGCAGGAAACCAAACGGAAATGTCCCAAAGGTTTGATTTGAATCCATCAAAGAAATGAGCTGGGTAGCAAAGCAACAGTTTATTCTAAATAGTTTGATTAAAAACTAGAGGGTGACGGTTTGGTACAGTACTTTCAGTACCATCCACAACTTTAGTCAGTGAAAACACATGAAAACCCGTACTGTATCATAAAGTACCGGCACATACTGAGTGGTGGAAACAATTTATTTCAAACAGGATAAGTATGAAAGAGTTGGTGAGAGGGTGAAGCTCCCAGGGAGCTGATGGGGTCAAAGATCATGCTCTAGATCAGGGGTCTCAAACTCAGTTCCTGGAGGGCCTCAGCCCTGCATGTTTTCCACGTCTCCCTGCTTCAACATGGCTGATTGCAATGAGTGGCTCCTTATGGAGCTTTGTGCTGAATGTGGTGATGAACCATTCAGGAGGGTTAAAGAAGGGAGACATAGAAAACATGCAGGGCTGAGGCCCTCCAGGAGTTTGAGACCTCTGCTCTGGATCCACAGTGGTAACCACCTTACTTTGATATTTACTTTGATCTTGACTCAAATTAAAGTCAACATCAAAGTGACAGTAGAATTTATTTTTCAAATTAAAGTGAACATCAAAGTCAAAATGGGATATTTTTTTTCAAAATAAAGTGAACATCAAATTGAATATAGTATTATTTTCAAATTAAAGTGAACATCAAAATGAGATTTTTTTCTTTTTTTAAATTAAAGTGAAAATGGGATTTTTTTTCAAATTTAAAGTGAAGAGTGTCAACAACAGTCCTTGTCAGGTGGAAGTGGTCAAGATCAACTGTTACCAATTAATGAAACAGATCAAATCTTGGTCAGGAACAACAGACTGGAGCGGCGTGATGTCTTGGCCCACGCACTCGTCCAGAAATAGAGTTTCTGGTCAGACAAGCGAAGCTCCCTTCTATTGGCTCTCATGCCATGGGTCTTCTCTTGACAAGATGTCCTCAATAAATGTGTCTTCTCCTTGAGGTGTGAGTAATGAGCTCATTGTCCAGCAGTGTCTTGTCTGTTGCCGTGTGTCTTACTTTCAGATGTTTAGCCTCATGTTCAGACAGAGGTCTGTGGTATCCATAGTGTTTTGTATCAATCACCTTGCTCTGCCTGCTTGTAGGAACAAACCAGTTTGACCCCAAGGTTCTGCTGTGGTGAAAGTTCACAGGGGTGGAGCAAGTCTCCAACATATCAGGAGCAGAACTGATGGCAGTGTCTCATTACTTGCTGATCTGAGGAAGTAAATCCATCTAAAGCTTTGAAAATGGCAGTGGTGGGATTTGAACCCACGCCTCCTGAGAGACTGGAGCCTTAATCCAGCGCCTTGGACCGCTCGGCCACACTACCTGCGGTGGCTTGAATTGAGTGCTCATCCAATATCCTGTCCTCCCTCGTCTTCCCTGCTTGCTGCTCCTGTCTTCTTCTGTCTCCTGTCAGAATCTAACAAGAGCCTCTCTTTACATCTGAACTGAACTGAAACCATGGAATTGATCAGCTGGTCTCTCAATGCAATTGACCAAAGTTTCACGACAAGACGATTGGGCAAGGGAGAGCCCACATGTCCCGAGGGGACGTTTGACTCCTGGGACAGCTGGAGGATCGTGTGTCTGTCAATTCTTTCCATGGAGGACGTGGAAGACCTCTACATCATTGGATTTATGATAACAGGTCTGCTGCTGATTGGAGCTGGCAGCTTTCTGATCGATCACAAAGTGGAGAAGACGCAGGCAGCTGTATTGGGAAGGCTCCCAATCCTCACTGAGGGACTGTGCAGGGATTTGAACCCTCAGACTCGTGATAAATGAACTCAAACGTACGCAAGACGTGACTCTTTAACTTTTACGACGAATGGAAACAGACTTGGAGAATTGTAGAGCTCTACTGGAACGCTAAAAAAATGGCCACCGTTTTGGAGCAGCATGGAGACCAGAGACACTGAAGGACGAGAGAAAGCTGAAGACGTCCTGACAGAAAACAAATCTTATCTACATTCAGATTCCCTCAGACTTCTATTTCTCCTGGATGTGGATGTTAAAACGGAGGCTCTGTCCTTCCCTGATGTCTCCTCACACCCGTCCCACTGGGACCTTGTCTCTGACCAGGACTATCAAGGCCGTCTCACGACAATAGACGCTGGACTGACACTGCAGAGATAAACAACAGTACTGCTTCACCACCTCTGTTGGCCCCTCCCCTCCTCCCACAAAGAGGCAGGTGGAGGAGGTGGAGGAGGGGAGCTGAGCTCCTACGAGAGGCTGTGAGCTCCACCTACCTAACCCAGCGGCTGGCTGCAACCTAACCCCACCTCCTATGTCCACATGTGCTTTGTCTTGGAGACATGTTGTAACCTGTGTTGATGCTTTAAATGTGCTGAGGTGTTTTTGTTCCTATTACAGACTGTCCTCTCTTAGAACACAGTCTGAAATCTGCCTTTTCTTTCTCCTCTTCTCACCTCTTGTCATCTCTCTCTTCTACAAGCTTCACATGACATTCCGCTGTACTTGTACAATGACAATAAAGTGTGATTTATTGGTTGATTGATTGATTGATTGATTGATTGATTGATTGATTGATTGATTGAGTGAGTGAGTGAGTGAGTGAGTGAGTGAGTGAGTGAGTGAGTGAGTGATTGAGTGATTGATTGATTGATTGATTGATGATTGATTGATTGATTGAGTGAGTGAGTGAGTGAGTGAGTGAGTGAGTGAGTGAGTGATTGATTGATTGATTGATTGATTGATTGATTGATTGATTGATTGATTGATTGATTGATTGATTGATTGATTGATTGATTGATTGATTGATTGATTGGTTGATTGATTGATTGATTGATTGATTGATTGATTGATTGATTGAGTATTTAATAGTCCACAATGTATTAGAATTTACCATTTGAAGTCCATTTTTTCTAAATAGAATCCACTCTCTCTGTTCTGCCTTCTGTCTCTGTTTCCATTATTATTCCTACTAATTGATCAGCTGTGTCATTACAGGTTGTCACTGTCACAGTGTCTAATGTAGGATTTACTGTGTTTTAAGTAATATCTGGTCCTTTACCAAGTGTTTTTGATGATCCATGATTTTATTTCATATTTTGATGGTTCAACGTATTTTAGTTAATTTTTGTTTTTGAAGTTAAAGCCGTTGATTCAGTCTCTTTTTTGCAGCGACCAAATTCAGCTGAGATCCAGATCAGATCCATAATGTGATTTGTTAACAAGTGAAACAGGAAATGGTCTGTAAGGTGCAGTACAGCATGGCTCCGCCCCCTCCACAATGTGACAGGGTCTCAGTTATTTTGGTGTATAACTAGTCCTGCACTGCTGGAGCACAGACACAAAAAGCTCATCAGGAACAGGTTGCTAGGACTTTTGTTAATGATTCAGAAAACTGCATCCCAAAAAAAACTGTTAAACAATGTCCCATACAAAGCAGAAGGGAGAGGTTCCTCAGGGAACAGATGAAAGGAGATCAAAGGGGATCAGCGTCTGTTGCCATGGAGATGCTGAGAACAAAGGAGAGGTAGGCACACACTATTTCATCTGGAATGTTCTTGTTTTAAGCACCTAAGGTATTTTAAAAACCTCAAGTGAGAACTGAGCAGTGTTGCCACATTTACCTTGAAAAGTAATCTGATTACTGATTACTAGTTACTCATTTAAAAGTAACTAGTTACTTTACTGATTACTTGTTTTTTCAAGTAACTAAAATAGATTATAAGTAACTTTTACTTACTTTCAGCATCTGCTGACAACACACCCCCACCGTCTCGAGATAAAAATGACAACTGTTTTTCTAAAAACTCAGTTCTGTTCACTGCCTGGCCTCCTGCTGATACATATTTAACCTTTGACCTTCATTCTTTGTTGTATTTATATCTGACTCACGCTTTTATTATCACATTTTTACTATCACTGCTATTTATTAGTACCAATTTGTTGTCCGTTGTTGCACTATTTATCTATTTATTTATTTGCACTACCTGCTCTATGTGACCTTTACCCCCCCCCCCCCCCCCCCCCCCCCCGGGGAAAAATAAAGCATTTCATTGATTGATTGATTGATTGATTAAAAAAAAGGGAAAAGGGGGCTGATTGCAATGTTTAGGTTTATTGATGCCGTTAGTTTGTTCCCATTCGTTTGTGTCATCTGAACAGAGCGAGTTGGCCTGTGATTGGCTGAGAGTGGAGAAGGGGGCGGGTCAGGTGAGTGTGCAGACTGCATCATGTGCTGCTTGTGTCTCTGTCAGTTTGGAGGAGAATGGAGGAGCAGCTGGTTCTGTTTAATAATAAAATAGGGATTTACCGATACTAGTATCGGGTATCGGTTCGATACCAGGCATGAGGATGTTACCACTCTGGATCTAGAGCAGAGGTCTCAAACTCCTGGAGGGCCTCAGCCCTGCATGTTTTCTATGTCTCCCTTCTTTAACACTCCTGAATGGTTCATCACCACATTCAGCACAAAGCTCCATAAGGAGCCACTCATTGCAATCAGCCATGTTGAAGCAGGGAGACGTGGAAAACATGCAGGGCTGAGGCCCTCCAGGAACTGAGTTTGAGACCCCTGATCTAGATCATGATCTTTGACCCCATCAGCTCCCTGGGAGCTTCACCCTGTCACCAACTCTTTAATACTTATCGTGTTGGAAATAAATGGTTCAATCAGGGAGGAGGCATTTGACAGGATATCCATTCTGAGCAGAGTGTAGTGGAGCAGAGAGCCGTCTGCCGTCTCTTTGAGAAGGTAAAGATGGTGTTGAGGTCATGAGGTCACCTTCATAACTGGGAGGAAGTGGATCTGTGTGCTCGGCTCTGCATCATATGCATGGATTCTCTTCATCCAGCCAGTTGGAGTGTGGGAACTCGGGATGGTTGGCTTTGATTAGCCCCCCTGCTGCCCAGAGTGAGGAGTGACTGCTCATGAGCCAGGCAGGAGGAGAGAAACATGATGCTGTTTAATCCTGTCTGTTTCCTGATGGCAAATGGAAGAATGTTGACTTCAGCTCCTCTCAGGATCTTAACTTTGTCCATTTAGTTGTCAGAATTTCATGTTTCTCTTACTATTGACAGTTTGACTCTTATTTTCCAGCAGGAGACAAAAAGTGTCCGGTCACAGTTTGGTTCAGTTTCACTCAGTGACAGTGAGAATCACTCAAACTGTGGGGGAAGGGTTCATTGAGCACTGAAGGTGGAACGCTTCACATTTCCTGGCTGGAATGAGCTGAAGTTTAAGCATTGGTGGTTCAGTGGTAGAATTCTCTCCTGCCATGCAGGAGCCCAGGTCCGATTCCCGGCCAATTGATGCCATAGATCTTTTCTTCACCCTCCTCCTGTGTGAGCTTTCACAACCCAGTCTCATGTTAACGGGTCGGTTTGGACCCCATTTACATCACAAGGTTCCAAGTGACAACAACTTGTCTGTTGAAGAAAAGTGTTACTTTTACACAACAGCAGCAGACACACTGACAACAATGGAGTTTCTACAATGTGAGTCAGCCACAGTGAGCAGTGGTCGTCTCATGTGTAGGATATTACAGTGAACCTTCCATGATCACAGAACAAGTAACCTGGCTAGCTCAGTTGCTAGAGCATGAGACTCTTAATCTCAGGGTCGTGGGTTTGAGCCCCATGTTAGGCAGAGCTCTGTTTTCAGACAGTGGTGTCCTCAAGGACAGAAGACTTGGGATCTGAAGGTTGCAGGTAAAAGTCCTACAATTGAGAGGTCACCACTGTGGGTCCAGAGCATGATCTTTGACCCCCATCAGCTCCTTAGGAGCTTCACCGTGCTTCACGCTTCATACCATATCACTTTGTTCTTCATTTTAATTTGAAAAAAAAAAAAAAATGCTCATTCACTATTCCCACTTGGGTTTGACAGATCTGTGTCATCAGCCATGGCTGAATGTCATTGACCTCTCCTTTTTTCCCACTCTGCTTAACTTTTTAACCTTTATCTGACCAGGTTTGAGCTCATTATTGGTAAAATCTATGGCGCTGTCGATGGTGCTGAAGTAGCGCAAATTGTGCCACACAACTCAATGTAATCCACGCTCTCTCTGTTCTGCCTTCTGTCTCTGTTTCCATTATTATTCTCTTATTGGCAGCGGTCAAATTCAGGTCAGATCCAGATCAGGAGCCTCATTTATAAAACGTAGTGTAGGATTCCTACTAGAAATGTATGTGTGCCCAAAAGCTGAAAATGGCATGCGCCCAAATAAATTTTAATCAATAAAACCGTGCGTACACACATCTGCACGCACTTTTCTTTTATAAATCACAATACACCTGGAAGGTGGTGCAGCTCATATCCCCACCCTCAACACGCCCACTTTCTACCAGAAATGGTCAATGCAAAGTGCCTCGTCAAATTTTTTGCATCTCATTCAGCCTGTTAATCGCCGGCATTTGACGCTAAATCCTGACAGAAAAGACAAAGAAAAATAATTTTACGGAGAGAGAAAAAGTGATGGAGGAGGTGGAGGTCAGGAAATTATATTATTTGGTGTCACAGTAGTGGAATCACTAATAAATGGAATAAGAAAAACAACGATTGGCAGCACGTCGTCACCGCTGGAAATAGTGTGAGAGTCACAGAGAGAACAGTGACTGTAGAGGTGGAGAAAAAGAATCTGATGTGAAGGTGGAGGCCAGAGGAGAGTGACATCATGGAGGAGAGTGACATCATGGAGGCCAGGGGAGAGTGAAATCATGGAGGTCACAGGAGAGTGACATCATGGCGTCAGAGGAGAGTGACATCATGGAGGAGAGTGACATCATGGAGGTCAGAGGAGAGTGACACCATTGCGTCAGAGGAGAGTGACATCATTGCGTCAGAGGAGAGTGACATCATGGAGGAGAGTGACATCATGGAGGCCAGGGGAGAGTGACATCATGGAGGTCAGAGGAGAGTGACATCATGGAGGTCAGAGGAGAGTGACATCATGGCGTCAGAGGAGAGTGACATCATGGAGGAGAGTGACATCATGGAGGAGAGTGACATCATGGAGGTCAGAGGAGAGTGACATCATGGAGGTCAGAGGAGAGTGACATCATTGCGTCAGAGGAGAGTGACATCTTGGAGGCCAGAGGAGAGTGACATCATGGAGGAGAGTGACATCATGGAGGAGAGTGATACCATGGAGGCCAGGGGAGAGTGACATCATGGGGTCAGAGGAGAGAGACATCATGGCGTCAGATGAGAGTGACATCATGGAGGAGAGTGACATCATTGAGGCCAGAGGAGAGTGACATCATGGAGGAGAGTGATATCATGGAGGAGAGTGACATCATGGAGGCCAGAGGAGAGTGACATCATGGAGGAGAGTGATATCATGGAGGCCGGGGGAGAGTGACATCATGGGGTCAGAGGAGAGTGACATCATGGAGGTCAGAGGAGAGTGACATCATGGCGTCAGATGAGAGTGACATCATGGAGGACAGTGACATCATGGAGGCCAGAGGAGAGTGACATCATGGAGGAGAGTGATATCATGGAGGCCAGGGGAGAGTGACATCATGGGTTCAGAGGAGAGTGACATCATAGAGGAGAGTGATATCATGGATGCCAGGGGAGAGTGACACCATGGGGTCAGAGGAGAGTGACATCATGGAGGTCAGAGGAGAGTGACATCATGGGGTCAGAGGAGAGTGACATCATGGAGGTCAGAGGAGAGTGACATCATGGAGGTCAGAGGAGAGTGACCTCATGGAGGTCAGAGGAGAGTGACATCATGGAGATCAGAGGAGAGTGACATCATGGAGGTCAGAGGAGAGTGACATCATGGGGTCAGCACCAGAGCTCACCTCTGGACACCAAAACAGCCTCCATGGTTGTGAGGGTCAGCGTGTGTCAGAGTGTCGGAGAGACATTTTGGTGGAGACACAGCGGACCGATAAAGTTCAGTTTCATATGAATATTAAATGTATAAAATAAATATATGAACAGGGACTCTAAAAAGGCTCAATGGACTTTATGTTTTATCCTCAGTCACTCTACAGGTGGAGGCGGAGGGTGGAGGAGGTCATCTGTCTCCAGCAGCAGTGCGTCCCGAGCGGATGACCGCACCGCGAGCAGCTTTTATCAGGATTTACAGCCATAAAGTAGAAATATACTAAACTGTATCACTTATCACATATGTATAATAATAATACAATAAGCAATATAAAACCTATAATTTCTTTATTCCACACGTTGGTAAATCATCTCAATTGCAGTTTGTTTTTTGCATGAGACTTTCCTAGAGACTCACTTTAGTTGTTACCGTGTACTAACAGTTTAGTATATTTGTACCTTCTGGCTGTAAATCCTAATAAAAGCAGCTGGAACAGAGCAGACGTCCCCAGAGCCTACAGACAGACAGACAGACAGTCAGTGTCCTCCAGACACTGCAGCTTTACTCACAGCTGTCTCCGCACTATTTGTGTGCTTACTCTGAAATTAAACTGATTGTTACACACTTTGTCACGATTAATAATCAATCAGTTCCATCCTCTGGATCATTTGAAGATGGAAGTTTGACATATGAACATGGTGCTGCTGATTCAGTATCAACGTTCCACTAAAGAAACAGGTAGAACACTGCAGCTTGGCTGTTCATGATTACGTGGATCTGTAAGTCTGATATTTGAAGATAAGAAATGTTTGAGATGAATCTGACTTCAGTTCTCCACCTCACCATCAGCGCTGCAGGTTCCCCGTCTCCAAAACGTGTGTGTGCAAGGTTCAAAGTTTGTGTACCGGTACGCACATTCTCATGCAAAGTTTATTTTTTTAAATCACAAACTTTGCCTGGGAAGTGGCGTACGCATCTTTCAGGACCTGTTTTGTGCTTCAGCCAGCTTTATAAATGAGCCCCAGATCTGTAATGTGATTAGTTAACAAGTGAAAGAGCCAATAGGCTGTAAGGACCCACTACAAGTCCCTGCCCCCTCAGCGCCCTCCCTGGGATTATGAAAACTAGTGAATGAGTGGTATTTAATGAAACCATCCACTGCATTGGCCAGGAAACGGACCCGGGGCTCCAGCGTGGCAGGAAAGAAGTGGACCACTGAACCACCACCTCACATGTCAGCACATTCCAGCCACCAAAGCTCATTTGATCCCACTGCTGTTCTCAGTGAACCCCTCCCCCGCAGTCTGAGTGACACTCAGCTGTGGTGACACAAGAAGAGAGGCTACGTTTGGCTACGACCCTGACAGACAGCATGCAGAGCAACATCTCCTCCTTAGTATAGTAGAGAGTATCCCTGCCTGTCACGTGGGAGCTGGGGGTTCAATTCCCTGATGGGGAGTGCAAGTCTTTAGTTTACTCAATGATAACCTTCAGGTTCAGATCACAAATGCTCTCCCAGTCACTTCCTTCCAGGTCATGCAGCATTTGGCGACGCTGATATGTTTGTGAAAATATGAGTTCAAAAGAATCACAAAGAGCGCCCTCTGGTGAGCGGTACCACTTCACTAATTCACCACTTAACAATCTGTTTCAATTCATCACTTCATCACCTGGTTCAGTTCATCACTTCATCATCTGCTTCAAATAATTACATCATCATCTGGTTCAATTCACCACTTCACCATCTGGTTCAATTCATCACTTCACCGTCTGGTTCAATTCACCACTTCACTAATTCACCACTTCACCATCTGTTTCTATTCACCACTTCATCATCTGGTTCAATTCATCACTTCAACTTCTGGTTCAGTTCATCGCTTCATCATCTGGTTCAATTCACCACTTCACCATCTGATTCAATTCATCACTTCATCATCTGGTTCACTTCACCACTTCACCTTCTGGTTCAGTTCATCACTTCATCATCTGGTTCACTTCACCACTTCACCATCTGGTTCAATTCATCACTTCATCATCTGGTTCACTTCAACACTTCACCTTCTGGTTCAGTTCATCACTAAACCATCTAGTTCAATTAACCACTTCACCACTTCACCATCTGGTTCAATTCATCACTTCATCATCTGGTTCACTTCACCACTTCACCATCTGGTTCAATTCACCACGTCATCATCTGGTTCAATTCACCACTTCATCATCTGGTTCAATTCACCACTTCACCTTCTGGTTCAATTCATCACTAAACCATCTAGTTCAATTAACCACTTAACCAATTCACCATTTCACCATCTGGTTCAAATCATCACTTAACCACCTGGTTCAATTCACCACTTCACCAATTCACCACTTCACCACTTCACCATCTAGATCAGTTCATCACTTCTTCATCTGGTTCAATGCACCACTTCATCATCTGGTTCAATTCACCACTTCACCTTCTGGTTCAGTTCATCACTTCATCATCTGGCCGCGCCCCGTCACTATCTGTCAAATCCTGTTACAGAGTGCTCTGTTGTCTGTGGGAAAAAACTTGAAACTGAGCAAGATGACTATTGCAGCAACACGTCATCAGTAGGATAAAACTAAGCTGTCTCTTGATGGTCTACGACAGGGTGTCCAAACTGGGTCAGAGAGTGCTGGTGTCCTGCATGTTTTAGTTCTCTGCCTGCTTCAGCATACCTGAATCTAATGATGACGTCATCACCAAGGTTGTGAAAAAGAACAATAATGAGCCTTTCATCACAAAGTGGATGGGAGAGGCACCGGATGGAGATCAACGGAGATCAAAGCCGGAGGAAAGCTTGGATCTGAGCATCTCCATGGCAAAAGGCACTGATCTCCTTTGATCTGATAGGAGATCAGCACTGGAGCCATGGAGACGCTCAGATCAAAGGAAATCAGCTTTGTAGAGTTGTAATGTGCTCGTACTCATCCTTACATTTTTCTAGAAATTTGTCTTCAATCACCTTTTCTCTATCTACACTCTCTACTTGAACCTTTACCTGTTTATTTATTTCATATTTTCCAAATATCATGATTTTGGTTTGACCTAGATTTAATGAATTAGATTTCATTTCTCTGAATGTATCTAGTATGTCGTTGAAGAGTTTTTCTAGGATTTGGGAGAATTGTGGGTCTGTAGTTTGTGAAGTGTGTCTGTTTTCAATAACAGTATCCTTACTGGAAGCCTGTTGAATGATAGTATGTAGAACCTTCTATGTACTGCTGACATGGTCTTTATTGTTTTCTGGTACTTTCTTAAAAGAATTCTTCTTACATTTTCTCATCATATGAGTGAACATTGTTTTACATATCTTGTATTTATTTTCCATCTCCTTCGTTCATCATTTATTGGATTCTCTATGTCATGTATTCTTCTCCTTGGATGCATTTTTTAAGCCCTTTGTCATCCATTAAACATCTTTATATTTCACTTTCTCTCGTATTTATAAATGAGTTCCCAGTCATCTGATTGTACCTCAATAACTAGTTTTTCCAGGGACTGCTCTGTTCTGACTCATTTGTGTTGACATCTATCTGTTGTCTCTTTTAATGTTTCTGTGGTTTTTATTGTAAATAGTAAAAAAACTAAAACAAACAGACATGAAATCACTGATATCATTGACTAATACACCACTTACTTTGATATTATCTATAACATGTATAAATAAATTATGACCCTCCAAACGACCCCCAGGAGGCCCGGCTGTTGTGTGTGTGTGTGTGTGTGTGTGTGTGTGTGTGTGTGTGTGTGTGTGTGTGTGTGTGTGTGTGTGTGTGTGTGTGTGTGTGTGTGTGTGTGTGTGTTTGGGCCTGGTCATAGGAGAAGTGAGGATGGAGCAGCCATTTACTGGTAAAACTAACTCACTAACATCTTGGTGAAAATAGAATATATGTTTTTTTCAAATTAAAGTGACAATGAAAGTGAGAACAGGAGTTCCCCCCTCACCTCCAGAGGAACATAGAGAGTGAGCTACCAGCAGCTTCTCACTGTGGAAGGGAACATCAGTCCTCACCTCCAGAGTGAACATAAGTCATGTCTGTATATTACATCCATCATCCATCATCCATCATCCATCCATCCATCCATCCATCCATCCATCCATCATCCATGATGTGATCCAGCAAACATGTCCAAGCAGTAGTGTTGTGTTGTTGCTTCTCATTGTCAATAGAACCATGAGAAAGTATGAGAGTGACTGATACGCTTGTATGATCACTGGACCTTTTGAAAGCAGTCAGACTCTCATACTGTACCAGTAGCATCTGTGTTATTCACAATCCGTCTCCATCTTAACTGGACTTTCTGTGTACACATATGATTTTGTGTTTTCATCTGTGGACTGGTGGCTAGTGGGTGTGTTGCCTTCAGTGCCAAAGGGAAATAAAACCTCTGCATGAACAGGAATCATGGAGCCTCCCTCTTCTCAGCTCCAAGTGTCCAAATCTGAACAGCTGGTCTGGGCTCTGAGTGGAAGCTGAGGTGGTCATGTGCCTGGGCCTCCAGACTAATCCACTCCAAGTCCAAGTCCGAGTGTAAAACTCAGTCTCAGTCTCAGTCTCTATCTTTGTCCACTCTCTCTCTCTCTCTCTCTCTCTCTCTCGCTCTCTCTCACGGTGCAACCTCAGCTCCGCCCACTGCTCCCAGAGTCCAGATCCATATTTCACTTTCTCTTGTATTGTTTGATTGTACACTCATAGTGACAGGGCGTCTTTTCCTTTATAAATGAGTTCCCAGTCATCTGATTGTACCTCAATAACTAGTTTATCCAGGGATTCCTCTCTTCTGACTCATTTGTAATGATATCCATCTGTTGTCTGTTTTAATCTTTCTGTGGTTTTTATTGGAAATAGTAAAAAAACAAACAGACATGAAATCACTGATATCATTGACTAATAAGCCCTTTTACGTTTTCTTCATTTGACTTTTATTTGCTGATTGTTTCATCTGAATGTCTAATCTGTTCCACCTCTTTAAGCTACATCAATAACCAATGTAATACGCCCCCTGGATTTGGTCACCACAGTCACACGGTCAAAGAGCAAGTCAGCCTCGCTGCTGCCCCCTGCTGGCCGTTCCCCGTCACTATCTGTCAAATCCTGTTACAGAGTGCTCTGGTGTCTGTGGGAAAAAACTTGAAACTGAGCAAGATGACTATTGCAGCAACACGTCATCAGTAGGATAAAACTAAGCTGTCTCTTGATGGTCTACGACAGGGTGTCCAAACTGGGTCAGAGAGTGCTGGTGTCCTGCATGTTTTAGTTCTCTGCCTGCTTCATCATACCTGAATCTAATGATGACGTCATCACCAAGGTTGTGAAAAAGAACAATAATGAGCCTTTCATCACAAAGTGGATGGGAGAGGCACCGGATGGAGATCAACGGAGATCAAAGCCGGAGGAAATCTTGGCTCTGAGCATCTCCATGGCAAAAGGCACTGATCTCCTTTGATCTGATAGGAGATCAGCACTGGAGCCATGGAGACGCTCAGATCAAAGGAAATCAGCTTTGTAGAGTTGTAATGTGCTCGTACTCATCCTTACATTTTTCTAGAAATTTGTCTTCAATCACCTTTTCTCTATCTACACCCTCTACTTGAACCTTTACCTGTTTATTTATTTCATATTTTCCAAATATCATGATTTTGATTTTTGGTCCACCACAGAAAGTCCAGTTAAAATGTAGGCGGGATGTGAACGACCCAGATGCTACTGGTGCAGAATGAGAGTCTGACAGTTTTCAAAAGGTCCAATGATCATACAAGAGTATCAGTCACTCTCATACTTTCTCATGGTTCTATTGACAATGAGAAGCAACAACACAACACCACTGCTTGGACATGTTTACTGGATCACATCAGGATGGATGGATGGATGGATGGATGGATGGATGCTGTATGTATGATGGAGGATGGCGGATGGAGGATGGAGGATGGATGGATGGATGGATGGATGGATGGATGATGGATGACGGATTGTCAAAGTGAAAATAGGAGGTTTTTTTCAAATTAAAGTGACAATCAATGTGAAAATAGGAGGGGTTTTTTCAAATTAAAGTGACAATCAACGTGAAAATAGGAGGGTTCTCTTTTCAAATTAAAATTACTATCAAAGTGATAATAGGAGTTTTTTTTCGAATTATCGTGACTATCAAAGTGAAAATAGGAGTTTTTTCAAAATAAAGTGACTATCAAAGGGAAAATAGGAGGGTTCTCTTTTCAAATTAAAATTACTATCAAAGTGAGAATAGGAGTTTTTTTCAAAATAAAGTGACTATCAAAGTGAGAATAGGAGTTTTTTTCAAATTAAAATTACTATCAAAGTGAGAATAGGAGTTTCTTTCAAATTAAAGTGTCTATCAAAGTTAAAATAGGAGTTTATTTCAAATTAAAGTGACAACGTGAAAATAGGAGGGTTCTCTTTTCAAATTAAAATTACTATCAAAGTGAGAATAGGAGTTTTTTTCAAATTAAAGTGACTATCAAAGTGAGAATATGAGCTTTTTTCAAATTAAAGTGACTATCAGAGTGAGAATAGGAGTTTCTTTCAAATTAAAGTGACTATCAAAGGGAAAAAAGGAGTTTATTTCAAAATAAAGTGACTATCGAAGTGAAAATAAGAGTTTTTTTCAAAATAAAGTGACTATCAAAGGGAAAATAGGAGGGTTCTCTTTTCAAATTAAAATTACTATCAAAGTGAGAATAGGAGTTTTTTTCAAAATAAAGTGACTATCAAAGTGAGAATAGGAGTTTTTTTCAAATTAAAATTACTATCAAAGTGAGAATAGGAGTTTCTTTCAAATTAAAGTGTCTATCAAAGTTAAAATAGGAGTTTTTTTCCAATTAAAGTGACAACGTGAAAATAGGAGGGTTCTCTTTTCAAATTAAAATTACTATCAAAGTGAGAATAGGAGTTTTTTTCAAATTAAAATGACTACCAAAGGAAAAATAGGAGGGTTTCTTTCAAATTGAAGTGACTTTCAAAGTGAGAATAGGAGTTTATTTCAAATTAAAGTGTCTATCAAAGGGAAAATAAGAGTTTTTTTTTTTTTTAAATTAAAGTGACAATCAAAGGGAAAAAAGGAGTTTTTTTCAAATTAAAGTTACGATCAAAGTGAGAATAGGAGTTTATTTCAAATTAAAGTGACTATCAAATTGAAAAGAGAAGTTTTTTTCAAATTAACGTGACTATCAAAGTGAAAATAGGAGTTTTTTTTCAAAATAAAGTGTCTATCAAATGGAAAAGAGGGGGGGGGGGTTCAAATTAAAGTGACAATCAAAGGGAAAATAGGAGGGTTTTTTTCAAATTGAAGTGACTTTCAAAGTGAGAATAGGAGTTTCTTTCAAATTAAAGTGACTATCAAAGTGAAAATAGGAGTTTTTTTCAACTTAAAGTGACAATCAAAGTGAAAATAGGAGTTTTTTTCAAATTAACGTGACTATCAAAGTGAAAATAGGAGTTTTTTTTCAAAATAAAGTGTCTATCAAATGGAAAAGAGGGGGGGGGGTTCAAATTAAAGTGACAATCAAAGGGAAAATAGGAGGGTTTTTTTCAAATTGAAGTGACTTTCAAAGTGAGAATAGGAGTTTCTTTCAAATTAAAGTGACTATCAAAGTGAAAATAGGAGTTTTTTTCAACTTAAAGTGACAATCAAAGTGAAAATAGGAGTTTTTTTCACATTAAAGTGACTATCAAAGGGAACATAGGAGTTTTTTTCAAATTAAAGTGACTTTCAAAGTGAAAATAGGAGTTTCTTTCAAATTAAAGTGTCTATCAAAGTGAAAATAGGATTTTTTTTCAAAATAAAGTGACAATCAATGTGAAAATAGGAGGGTTTTTTTTCCAAATCAAAGTGACTATCAAAGTGAGAAGAGGAGTTTATTTCAAATTAAAGTGACTATCAAAGTGAAAATAGGAGTTTTTTTTCAAATTATAGTGTCTATCAAAGGGAAAAGAGTGGGGTTTTTCAAATTAAAGTGACAAAAAAAGGGAAAATAGGAGGGTTTTTTTCAAATTAAAGTGACTCTCAAAGTGAGAATAGGAGTTTATTTCAAAATAAAGTGACTATCAAATTGAAAATAGAAGTTTTATTTCTAATTTCTAATGTAATTTCCATTATACTGTGTTGGGTTATTTCGGACTAACCAACATGTTGGGTTGACGATCGCGCATGCGCGACCAACAGTAACGTTCCTCCCAGGTGACACCCACTCATTCGACCACCAGTTGCGAGCAGTGCCCGGATGCTGGATCGGAGAAAATCTTGCTACACCAAGACATACTGAGACTCAGCTCTTTACAAATCAAGGTTTGTTACGTGTGCACTATTGTTTCACCACATTGTTTAATTTATATGAATAATATGTATATAAAGCTTATTGTAGTAACCGTGTATGTTGGTCATACGAATAGTTCAACGTAATATGAGCGTGTGTAGCAGTGATTGTGAGCTACATAGATACACGGAAGCCTTTGCGGCCAGGGCTTTAGGGAATATGAGGTTTAGATGTGAGTTAATGACGCCCCAATGAGCAACGTTACCATCTATTGGTAAGTCAGCAAGCTGTTAGCTAATGTTATTAGCATGCACAAACTCCATTTCATTAAACGTAGCAAGTTAGCATGTTAGCCTGGGCGCTACGTAGCAGTTTCGAAGTAACTCGAGTATATTTGTTTTAAAGTTAGGAGGACAACGTGAGGTTTTTCATCAATTTGGCTTCCATATATAACAACGTAGCTAGCCAGTCCGCGCCGTATTAGCCAGCTTGAGTTTGCCGAGGCGGAACCGGTAACTTTCTAATTTGCTCAAGTCTAAAAGTAGTTTAAAACCGTAGAGAAGTTAATTGTTACGACAGTGAAAATACCTCTGATTTAACGTTACTGAATGAGTTATTTATGATACGTTTGTTTTATTTTAATTCTTTGTGTTGGTTTTGCAGTTTGCTTCTCCCACCTCATGGAGGATTTCGTGAGATCCAAATTGATTGAGTGGCAGCTTCCCGGGCTCATTGACAGCTTTAGTGGTAAGTCTATTTAAGTTGTTTCAATGTCACATTATTTTATTGGTACTAACTTGGTAGCCACTACTATTATAAATAAATTGACATACTATTGTAATATAATGACATATTATTTAAATGACCTTGTTTCTCAATTTGTCTCCATCTTTTAGATTGCGCAGGACTTTGCTATCCTTCACGGTGAGGCTGCCCCGAAGCTGTTTGAGAAGTTGGTTCAAGTGGGAAAGTATTCATACTCCTTGAACTTATACGCCCCTTGTCATGTAGCAACCACAAACTTAAATACTTTTTATTGGGGTTTTCAGTGATCGACAAACACAAGGTAACACACATTTGAGAAGTGAAACAAAAATGATATGATACTCAGTCCTCTGATACAGAGGGGGCTAAAATACTTTGTTGAATCACCTTTCACTGCAGTTACTGCTAAACATATTCAGGGGTGTGTCTCTACCAGCTTTGCACATCTACACACAGCATTTTTTGTCCATTCTTCTGAGCAAAACAAAACATCTGTGAACTGCCACCACCATGTTTCACACGGTGGATGATGTGTCCAGGTTCATGGTGGCAGCATCGTGTTGCGGGGGGCTTTTCTTCAGCAGGGACAGGGAAGCGGCTCAGAGTTGATGGGAGGATGGATGGAGCTAAATATGAAGCCTGAATCCTACTGAGGATCTTTGGCAAGATTTGAAAACTGCTGTTCACAGATGCTCTCCAATCTGACAACTGGAGCTGTTGTGCAAAGAAGAATGGACAAAAAATGCAGTGTGTAGATGTGCAAAGCTGGTAGAGACACACCTCAGAATACTTTTAGCTGTAACTGCAGTGAAATGTGGTTCAAAGTATTTAGCCCCCTCTGTATTAGAGGACTGAGTATGATGTATCATTTTTGTTCCACTACTCAAATGTGTGTTACCTTGTGTTTGTCGATCACTGAAAACCCCAATGAAAAATATTTGTCTTTGTGAACAGACAAAAATGCAGTGTGTCGATTTGCAAAGCTGGAGGCAGAACCCCAGAAGACTTTAGATGTAACTGCAGTGGAAGGGGGTTCAACAAAGTTTGGTAGGAATGGGTTGAAAGAGCTCGAGTTGTGAGCTAATGATACTTGCTTTGCCCCAGTAGAGATACTTACCTTATCTATTTTATTTCTCATCATAGGTCGGAACCAACATGGTGGAATACCTCGAGCAGGCAAAAACGAGGAGATCCTGCCCCCATGTCCTCCTGCTGGAGAGCGGGACGCACTCCTCACAGGCATTTTCTGTGATCTCGGGGAGGACAATTGAGGCCGAAACAGCCCTTGCAGCAGTGGATGTTTGTTTTAAAAGTTTTTAATGTTTTTGATTTGCACTATCCAAAAGAGTGCACGCCAACATGGCAGTTCCTCCAAAGTGTGGTTTTTGAACTGGAGGGAACCGTTTCCCCAGCAGTTGGCTTCCTCAGGAGCCAGCTTCTAGCACTGGCCTCCAGTTAGGCCAGGACAACGTTTTGGCGGAGGTATCATCCTCCAATTGTTTGTAGATATTGTTGTTCTGTTTTTTTTTAAATGACAATTACAGGAATTTTGTTCATTAAAATATTTTTGTGTTCTGTAAATTGTAATTAATTGTTCATAAAAAAAAATTTGCAAAATTGTTCATATGTTTAGTATTTAAAAGTTTGTGTAAATCACCGTTCCCTGTTTTTGATACAATTTAATTTAAATATTTTGTATTTGGTGAATTTTGAATTGTAATAAATATTTATTCTTAATTTTTTGTGTCGGAGTATATTTATTCAATAAATAGACAATAACAATATTATATAATTATAACAAAATATTAATAATTAGAAATGAGCCTATGGTTGGGTTTTTTTAAACAACCCAACTGATTGAGTAGAAATAACCCAACAGTAGAGTCAAATTGAGCCTGTGGTTGGGTTTTATAAACAACCCAACTGTTGGTTTAAAGAGGCCAACCCAACGTGTTGGGTTAAAATAACCCAGCATGTGTTCTGTCCAATAGTTAACCAGTGTTGGGTTAAAAAATAACCCAGGTTGGGTTATTTTTAACCCAACATTTTTAAGAGTGTATTTCAATTAAAACCGGGGGGAGGATCATGGGGCGGGTGGGATATGAGGCTCCTGGGGGTGTAGAGTTGACTGTCCTCCGACCGGGGCCTGCGCCGGCCTTCGCTTTCCTGGGTCTGGAGCGGGGCTGGTCCGGGGCGCGGCGGCTGAGGCCGTCTCTGCCTTGCCGGGTGGGTGGGCCTGTTCCCGGGGGTGCAGCGGGACTCTCCGCCGGGGTTGGGGGGGCTCTCGACCCGCTCGGCCCGGGGGCCCTGCTCCGGCCTTTTCTCGGCTTGGCGGCTTGGGTCGGGGCCTGGGGCCCTGTGCCCTTTATCCTTCTCTTGTGGGCCCCTCTTGCCTGGGGGGGGATTCCTCTCTGCATTCCCCGTCGGGTGCTTTTTGGGCGGGGGCGGGGCTCTCTGGGGTGGTTCGCTGGGGTCTCCCCGGGCCTGGGGGGCTTCCGTCTGCCGGGGTGGCGGTGTCCGGGCCCGATGGCCTCGGACCCCGGGGTCTCGCCACGGGTCCCCCCACAGCAGTTCCGGTCCCACCCAGTGGACAAACCACACACACACACACACACACACACACACACACACACACACACACACACACACACACACACACACACACACACACACACACTTCCACTCCTCACGAAAGGTGCTTCTGAAGTTGCTTGTTCTCTATCATCATTTGCTCAAACTTTAAAAATCATGTTCCTCTTTTGTTGTTGCCTCTTTGTTAATTCATGTTCCTGCTTCACGTTACTGTGTAGATAGAGCTGCTCAGGCTGGTTAATCTAAGAAATCATTTTACTGTCTAGATAGAGCTGCTCAGGCTGGTTAATCTAAGAAATCATTTTAGTGTCTAGATAGAGCTGCTCAGGCTGGTTAATCTAAGAAATCATTTTACTGTCTAGATAGAGCTGCTCAGGCTGATTAATCTAAGAAATCATTTTACTGTCTAGATAGAGCAGCTCAGGCTGGTTTAATCCAAAAACAGTTGGAAAATATTTGGATCAGTGTGATAACTGCAAATAATATATGTAGCACAACAAGGATATTGTATGTTATCCCCCTCCCCCCTCCTCCCTCCCCCCTCAACCTTTTTCTCTCTCTTCTCTTCTCTCTCTCTTTGAGCGTTCCCCCCCGGTCGTGTACGGCAGCCATGCCATCTTCTGACGGAGAAGGCAACAGGAGGAGACTCCAGGTCTCTCCCTGTTGCAAGACCAAAATCTGTTCTGACTTCAAAGGCTCTCAATCACATCATATTGTTGGCCCAAGCTGCCGAACAGGACAAGGGCGAAAGAAAAAAAAAAAAAAAAGAATATTCCTGGTCAAGGTTCATCTGGTTCAATTCACCACTTCACCATCTGGTTCAATTCACCAACCACCACTTCACCATCAGCTCTACCAGTTTTCCCCGTAACAAAAATGTTCCTGGTCCAGGTCCATTGTTGTCATACTAGTACACAGTCTCCTCCTAAGTTTATTTTAGATCACAAACTTTGTGTGGAAAGTGGCGTACGCATCTTTCAGGACCTGTTTTGTCATTAAACAAAATGTCTGCCAAGGCAGGATAATCTGGAAGGAGGTGGTTGGTAGAAAGTCTGTTCCTGATTAGAACCCAATGGTTCTCCATGACTAAACTAAAAGCCTCTCACTCCCCGTCGGGGAATTGAACCCCGGTCTCCCACGTGACAGGCGGGGATACTCACCACTATACTAACGAGGAGATGCTGATGTTACTGCCTGTCTGTCATAGTGTCTCAGGGGTCCCCCAGCAGAGGGGACACTGTGTCCTGAAGAGCCACTGAGGAGAGCAGAGAGGGTGACAACTGCTCCTCCTCTTCCTCCTCCTCCTCTTCCTCCTCTTCCTGCTCCTCCTCTTCCTCCCCTTCATCCTCCCCCATCGTCCTCCTCATCCTCTTCGTCCTGCTCCTCCTCCTCCTCCTCCTCCTTCTCCTCCTCCTCTTCCTCCTCCTGCTCCTCCTCCTGCTCCTTCTCTTCCTCCTCTTCCTCCTCCTCGTCTTCATCCTGCTCCTCCTCTTCCTCCTTTTCCTCCTCCTCTTCCTCTTTGTCCATCTCCACCTCCTCCTCCTGCTCCTCTTCCTCCTCCTCCTCCTCCTCATCTTCATATGTTGGTTCATTAGAAGTTGTAGAGATTTTTTCTTGTTGCTCTAAATTCTTTGTTGAGGTTTGAATCCCGTTCCTTCATGTTGGACCTTAACAAGTGTCCTTCAGAGGACAATGAGACTCTGGAACCTTCAGAGAGTGACCTGGTGTGTGTGTGGAGCAGGAGCTGTTCACCACCTTCACCTCCATCACCTGAGGACGTGTCCTTGAGCCTCTTCCTGCACACATCCTGCGCCTCCTCGTGAACCTCCTTCTGTGCCACCTGCTGCAGACATCCTGCGCTTTCTCCTGCACCTCCTCCTATGCCTCCTCCTCCACCCTCTCCTCCTCTTCCTGCACACATCCTGCGCCTCTTCCTGCACACATCTTGCGTCTCCTCCTGCACCTCCTTCTGTGCCTCCTGCTGCGCCTCCTTGTGCACAAATCTTGTGCCTCATCCTGTGCCTCCTTCTGCACCTCCTCCTGCGCCTCCTTCTGCAGACATGCACAATCTCATCCTGTGCCTCCTCCTGCACCTCCTCCTGCACACATCCTGCGCCTCTTCTAATACAATCTTGCACCTCCTCCTACGTCTTCTCCCTTGCCTCCTTGCACAATCCTGCACCTCCTCCTGCAACCATCCTGCACCTCCTCCTGCGAATCCTCCTGCACCTCCTCCTGCACAATCCTGAGCCATTTGCTGCACAGACACTGCGCCTCTTCTTTCACAAACCTATGCCTCCTCCTGCGCCTCCTCCTGCTCACATCATGCACACATCTTGTACCTGCTCCTGCACCTCCCCCTGCACCTCCTTCTGCGCCTCCTCCTGCAGCTCCTCCTGCACACGTCCTGCCCCTCCTCCTCCTGCACAATCCTGTGCCTCCTCGAGCACCTTCTCCTGCACCTCCTCCTGTGCCTCCTTCTGCACACATCCTGCACCTCCTCCTGCACACCTTCTGCCCACATGCTGTGCCTCCTCCTGCGCCTCCTCCTTCACAATCCTGCACCTCCTCCTGCGCGTCCTCCTGCACACATACATACATACATACATACATACATACATACATACATACATACATACATACATACATACATACATACATAAAAATCAATAAATTCATGCAGTAGAAAACAAACTTCTTGACCTACTTGTGGGGGTCACTTCTTTTATTTTAATAATTGACAGAACTATTTGATAACATCACATCCAAACTGTAAAAATATAGTTGAATATGTTTGTTTCTTTAAGAAACTCAGACCAACTTGTTACTACAGAAGAGTTTTAGTTCCACTTATGAGAAAATAAAATAAGTTAGTTTGTTTTCATGCATTTTGATAAAAAGTCAGAAAACAATGTTGAGATATTTTTTCATCATGTTCTTTGAAAAAAGTTGAATTACATGGTCGTTATGTAGAACTTCCTGTCCATCCACCAGGTGGCGCTATCACTGTGACTGTATATTGGTCTATGGAATTGATCAGGGCAGGACTCTGATCACACATGTAAAGAACTGTATAATAAGTGTAGTACTGAGTAACAGTCACCTTGATCCAGTGATACAACATAGTAACACCAGGACAACAAAAGCTGCCGTCACAGTGAGGAATTAATATTCCAACAAACAAACAGGCTCACACGGGGGGCGGAGCCTCAAAAGAACTCAATGAAAATGTAAAGTAAAGGAAGAGCAGTGAGGAAGCTCTGCCTGAAACGTCTGTGCTGGAATAAAGTGAAACTGACTGATCACAGTGTTTCTATTGTCCCATGAATTAATATAGTAGAATCTCACAAAGTGACTCATTAACAGTCGCTCATTTTCTGCAGCAATCCTTCCTGGATTTTGTTGCAGCAACAGTGTTGCTTTGTCCTGAATGATGGCTTTGAATTCTTCATCTTATTGAAGAAGACTTGTCTGCTATCAAATGTCAATAGTTTCCTGCAGTAAATCTGACACCAGGTACTGCAGCACTAAAAATGCACGAAAGGAGGCGCTGGTCAAATTGCCTGTCTCGTAAACAGGAGATCCTGGGTTCAAATCCCAGCAGTGCCTTATGACATCAATTCAATTAATCGTTGCTTAAAATGCACTGTTGGGATTAACAGTAAGTAATAAATTACTGGAAGTAATAAATCACTGTAAGTAATTCATGAAGAAGTGAAATTATTAATGAAGTTAACGGTCATTTTTTCTATAATAACTCCTAAAGTAATTGAGTAATTACATAAAAGTTAATAAATTATCCCCAAAAAATTATGAATGAAAAAGTAATAATTTGAATAAATTTGTTATTTATGTATTAATAATGAAAAGGGGCACCACCAGATAAACTTGAAATAGCTAATACCAAAATATCATTCTTGTTTGTAGCTTGTCCCCGGCTAGCTCAGTTGGTAGAGCATGAGACTCACAATCTCAGGGTAGTGGGTTCGTGTCCCACGCCAGGTGTCACCTTCCAGTGGGCTCACCACCAGCAGGAAGGTTCTTAATCAGTGCATTGTGATCTGGGTGACAGTGCTCAGACTGGCGACCAGGAAACAGATAAGTGGAAGAAAATGAATGATATTTCTTTTTTTTTAAAGTTTTTTTTAAATCGGGTCTCAGTAACTAGCTGCTCCAACTTCACTATGGACGAGGGGAGATTCCACTCTGGATGGTCTCCAGTCCATCACAGGACAGACAGCCAGAGACACACGCACACACGCACACACGCGCACACACGCACACGCGCACACACGCACACACACACACACACACACACACACACACACACACACACACACACACACACACACACACACACACAAACACACACACACACACACACACAAACACACACACAACTTCACCAACCTCACATGCCTGTTTTTGGACAGTGGCAGGAAACCAGAGCAGCTGGAGGATGGATGGATCCATGGAAAGTTTCTTCTTCACTATTACAAATAGAAACATCTTCAAACGTGAAAATACAATGGAGAACACGTCTGACTACAGATGAGATGGTTCCAGGTTCAACTCCTGCCTTGCTTGAAAACCATTTAGCTAACTTCAGAGACAACATTTCCCTTGTTGTTGTTGGAACCTTCACATTGTTCTACAAAGAACCCAAAAGCCTTAAAAGTCATGGATTCTTTAAAAAGTTGAAAAGAAAAACTTTCTTCTATCATTTGTTCCAAAGATTCACACCAATATTGAGTAAAGGGAACTTTTTGCTAGTGGACATAGGTCATGTCTGTATATTATATCCATCCATCATCCATCCATCCATCATCCATCCATCCATCCATCCATCTATGATGTGATCCAGTAAACATGTCGAAGCAGTAGTATTGTGTTGTTGCTTCTCATTGTCAATAGAACCATGAGAAAGTTTGAGAGTGACTGATACGCTTGTATGATCACTGGACCTTTTGAAAGCAGTCAGACTCTGATACTGTACCAGGAGCATCTGTGTCGTTCACAACCCGTCTCCATTTTAACTGGACTTTCTGTGGTGGACCAAACAACATAGTTGGGTCTGGGTGAGCTTTGCTTTACCTTACCGTCCTGGTGCTCTCTGGAACGTAGGACTTGGTAGAACCACGGCTAGACTAAGCTTTGAAAAGTCATAATGGTTATCAATGAATGCTCTTTAATCTGAGCTTCCACCATTAAAATCCCTGTTCAGGTTTGCTGTAAAACCAAGCAGTTCTTCATTCCAGCTTCAGATGGAGAGAAAACTGGTTTTCCTGAAGCAAAACTTCTCACCTGCAGCCAATCAGACAGTGAGAAAATATGATGCAATACAGCCAGCAGTCTGCTCAGATGTTTCCTGATTGTTTTCAAATCCAGAGCGGAGCTTTTCAGCATCTTCAGGAAGGAACAATGGACTACAATTTGTTGAGTTTCAAAACAGCGAGTCTCCACTTCTGCACCTTGGTGGTCAGGATCAGTGTCTGCTTCGTCTCACTCATAAGTGAGAATCATATGGAGACACAACACTGTGTTGGGAGGCCTAGGGAGCTCAGATGGTAGAGCATCAGACTTTTAATCTGAGGGTCCAGGGTTCAAGTCCCTGTTCAGGCTGTTTGTGGGAAGAAACTTGAAACTGAGCAGGATGACTATTGCAGCAACATCATCAGTAGGATAAAACAAACCTGTCTCTTGATGGTCTATACCAGGGTGTCCAAACTGGGTCCTAGAGTGCTGGTGTCCTGCAGGCCTGCTTCAGCATACCTGAATCTAATGATGATGTCATCACCAAGGTTGTGAAAAAGAACAATAACGAGCCTTTCATTACAAAGTGGATGGGAGAGGCACCGGATGGAGATCAATGGAGATTAAAGCCGGAGGTAATCTTTGATCTGAGAATATCCATGGCAAAAGGATCTGACCTCCTTTGATCTGATAAGAGATCAGCACTGGAGACATGGAGACACTGAGATCAAAGGAAATCAGCTTTATTCAACCTTCAGCATTCACACTTGCATTTTCTTCTGGAAACTGCAGTCTTTGAACATTCAGCCTACTGCTGCCAGAATAAAGGGAGTTACAGTAATCCAGCCTGGACCAGATTAAAGCATGTATTACTTTCTCCAGGTCTGCTGGGGAGAGGAATGACCTGATCTTGACTCGTCGTCTCAGCTGAGCAAAGCAGGATTGGACAACCTTGGTCACCTGACAGTCAAAGGTGTCGTGTCATCTTCATAAAAATGAAAGTTAACATTAAGGCCACCCAAAACAGAGCCTTGAGGGACACCACAACAAAGAGCAGCACAAGAGGAAGAGGTCTCTCCAAGCTGAACAGAAAATGATCAGTGTGATAAATACCAGGAAAACTAGTTAAGAGCAACAACAGTGATGCCAACATGATTTTTTAGAGGGTTAATCAAAATCTTATGATTGACTGTATCAAATACTGAGCGAAGGTCAAGAAGAACTAAGAAGAAGTACAAGTCATTATTGGCTGAAAGTAGAAGATGGTTGGTGACCTTAACCAGCACAGTGTCAGAGCTATGATGGTCAGGAAACCAGACTGAAATGTCCCAAAGGTTTGATTTGAATCCATCAAAGAAATGAGCTGGGAAGCAAAGTAACAGTTTGTCTAAAATCTTTGATAAAATTGAAGTTTTGAGGTCTAAAATCACTGAAAACCCAGGGGTCCAATGAGGGCTTCTTTTAAAGGAGGAAACGGTTGCATGTTTAAAAGATGAGTGGACGATTCTGGTGGACAAAGATCAATTAATAATGAATCCAATGTCCAAGAAGGGGGACGTTTGTGTGTGTGTGTGTGTGTGTGTGTGTGTGTGTGTGTGTGTGTGTGTGTGTGTGTGTGTGTGTGTGTGTGTGTGTGTGTGTGTGTGTGTGTGTGTGTGTGTGTGTGTGTGTGTGTGTGTGTGGGCCTGGTTATAGGAGAAGTGAGGATGGAGCAGCCATTTACTGGTAAAACTAACTCAATAACATCTTGGTGAAAATAGAATATATGTTTTTTTCAAATTAAAGTGACAATGAAAGTGAGAACAGGAGTTCCCCCCTCACCTCCAGAGGAACATAGAGAGTGAGCTACCAGCAGCTTCTCCCTGTGGAAGGGAACATCAGTCCTCACCTCCAGAGTGAACATAAGTCAGGTCTGTATATTACATCCATCCATCCATCCATCCATCCATCCATCCATCCACCCATCCATCATCCATGATGTGATCCAGCAAACATGTCCAAGCAGTAGTGTTGTGTTGTTGCTTCTCATTGTCAATAGAACCATGAGAAAGTATGAGAGTGACTGATACGCTTGTATGATCACTGGACCTTTTGAAAGCAGTCAGACTCTCATACTGTACCAGTAGCATCTGTGTCATTCACAACCCGTCTCCATCTTAACTGGACTTTCTGTGTACACATATGATTTTGTGTTTTCATCTGTGGACTGGTGACTAGTGAGTGTGTTGCCTTCAGTGCCAAAGGGAAATAAAACCTCTGCATGAACAGGAATCATGGAGCCTCCCCCTCCTCAGCTCCAAGTGTCCAAATCTGAACAGCTGGTCTGGGCTCTGAGTGGATGCTGAGGTGGTCATGTGCCTGGGCCACCAGACTAATCCACTACACTTCAAGTCCAAGTCCAAGTCCGAGTGTAAAACTCAGACTCAGTCTCAGTCTCTCTCTTGGTGCTCTCTCTCTCTCGCTCTCTCTCGCTCTCTCTCGCTCTCTCTCGCTCTCTCTCACGGTGTAACCTCAGCTCCGCCCACTGCTCCCAGAGTCCAGATCCATATTTCACTTTCTCTTGTATTTTTTGATTGTACACTCATAGTGACAGGGCGTCTTTTATAAAGGAAAAGACTCTCTTCTGACTCATTTGTAATTATATCTATCTGTTGTCTGTTTTAATCTTTCTGTGGTTTTTATTGGAAATAGTAAAAAAACAAACAGACATGAAATCACTGATATCATTGACTAATAAGCCCTTGTACGTTTTCTTCATTTGACTTTTATTTGCTGATTG
>NW_028291924.1:2535000-2542500 GCF_963383615.2 Lipophrys pholis | reverse complement strand
AATAAAACCTTAACCAGCCGTCAGTATATTTATGATGAATTGGTACATAACCAAACAAAGTTATCATAGTACCAAGTCATATTGACCCCCAGTATGGATGATTTATGAAAAGTTGATAGTTACTGTACTTACCTTGGAGAAACACAGCAGGAAGATCTACAGTTGTCTCCTCTCCAGTACTGTCTTTTGTTGAGGAAATCAAAGTTATTAACAATATACTGTAGTCAGATTCAGCGCTCTCAGTATACACTCAGTAATCTCCGTCTGAGCTCTCCCTACATGTACTTGCCGGCCATTCAGAGAAAAACTACCAAAATGTTCCTACGATGAACAAGATGGTCTGGATACTACTGAAATAAACAACACAACAGTTGCAGGTCACTGAGTCTGGTTCTTCTTCTGGTGATCCCTGATGGTTCCTGGTTCTTCTGGATCAGTCATGTGATTGGCTGGTTAGCTCAGCTGGTCAGAGTGTGGTGCTAATCACACCAAGGTCTTGGGTTCAATTCCCAAACTGTCCTTAGAGCTGACTGCTAACAAGTAAACCTGTGGAGTTCAGTTATCTCAGCTCTGTAGTGAAATATTAACTTTTCTTTTTTTTAACATGAGGAACTAATGTGAAAGAAACTTTTGGACTTTGAACAGTCTGAGAGTCCAAACTCCTTTGTGCTCACATCTTCAGCTCTGTAATGAAAGAGGGACTTTTTTCATTGATTGATTTATTTTTTGTTGACATCACTGGTGTTGCTCTTAACTAGTTTTCCTGGTATTTATCAGACAGATCATTTTCTGTTCAGCTTGGAGAGACCTCTTCCTCTTGTGCTGCTCTTTGTTGTGGTGTCCCTCAAGGCTCTGTTTTGGGTGGCCTTAATGTTAACTTTCATTTTTATGAAGACGACACACAACTGAACTTCCCTATAAAGCCTTGCTCTACGGACTCTGCCTCTATCCTGTCCTGCCTCACAAAAGTAAAGAACCAAAGTCCAAAAACTTTTTACAGCTGAACGGTTTAAAACCTGAAATAATTTTGATCGCCCCCAATGGACCCAGTTCTGGTGGTTTTAACAACCTTTGCTTTAGTCTTGGTAGCTCATTGAGCAATGTTTGAAAAGAGGTCGACGATTTAGGCGAGGCGTTCGACTACGACCTGTCCTTTGACTGTCAGGTGACCAAGGTAGTCCAATCCTGCTTTGCTCAGCTGAGACGACTGGTCAAGATCAGGTCATTCCTCTCCCAAGCAGACCTGGAGAAAGTAATACATGCCTTCATCTGGTCCAGGCTGGATTACTGTAACTCCCTTTATTGTGGCATCAGTAGGCTGAATGTTAAAAGACTGCAGTTTCCAGAAGAAAATGCAAGTGTGAATGCTGAAGGTTGAATAAAGCTGATTTCCTTTGATCTCAGTGTCTCCATGTCTCCAGTGTTGATCTCTTATCAGATCAAAGGAGGTCAGATCCTTTTGCCATGGAGATGCTCAGATCCAAGATTTCCTCCGGCTTTGATCTCCGTTGATCTCCATCCGGTGCCTCTCCCATCCACTTTGTGATGAAAGGCTCATTATTGTTCTTTTTCACAACCTTGGTGATGACGTCATCATTAGATTCAGGTATGCTGAAGCAGGCAGAGAGCTAAAACATGCAGGACACCAGCACTCTCTGACCCAGTTTGGACACCCTGTCGTAGACCATCAAGAGACAGCTTAGTTTTATCCTACTGATGACGTGTTGCTGCAATAGTCATCTTGCTCAGTTTCAAGTTTTTTCCCACAGACACCAGAGCACTCTGTAACAGGATTTGACAGATAGTGACGGGGCGCGGCCAGCAGGGGGCAGCAGCGAGGCTGACTTGCTCTTTGACCGTGTGACTGTGGTGACCAAATCCAGGGGGCGTATTACATTGGTTATTGATGTAGCTTAAAGAGGTGGAACAGATTAAACATTCAGATGAAACAATCAGCAAATAAAAGTCAAATGAAGAAAACGTACAAGGGCTTATTAGTCAATGATATCAGTGATTTCATGTCTGTTTGTTTTTTTACTATTTCCAATAAAAACCACAGAAAGATTAAAACAGACAACAGATGGATATCATTACAAATGAGTCAGAAGAGAGGAATCCCTGGATAAACTAGTTATTGAGGTACAATCGGATGACTGGGAACTCATTTAAAAGGAAAAGACGCCCTGTCACTATGAGTGTACAATCAAACAATACAAGAGAAAGTGAAATATGGATCTGGACTCTGGGAGCAGTGGGGGGAGCTGAGGTTGCACTGTGAGAGAGAGCGAGAGAGAGAGAGAGAGAGAGTGGACCAAGATAGAGACTGAGACTGAGTTTTACACTCGGACTTGGACTTGGAGTGGATTAGACTGGAGGCCCAGGCACATGACCACCTCAGCTTCCACTCAGAGCCCAGACCAGCTGTTCAGATTTGGACACTTGGAGCTGAGAAGGGGGAGGCTCCATGATTCCTGTTCATGCAGAGGTTTTATTTCCCTTTGCCACTGAAGGCAACACACTCACTAGCCACCAGTCCACAGATGAAAACACAAAATCATATGTGTACACAGAAAGTCCAGTTAAGATGGAGACGGGTTGTGAATGACACAGATGCTACTGGTACAGTATGAGAGTCTGACTGCTTTCAAAAGGTCCAGTGATCATACAAGCGTATCAGTCACTCTCATACTTTCTCATGGTTCTATTGACAATGAGAAGCAACAACACAACTGTTACGAAAGGTTATCACATTCATTGTACCAACATTTTTTCTCATCTGCTACGACTTGTATTTCTCCACTGTGAACTTTTATGGTAAGGAGGAATGTGGTCTGCAGATGGGAAGTCCTTGTAATAAGATAAGAGGACCCCTGTGATCTATTATGATAAGGAGAAGTGGTCAGCAAATGGTGAAGTGTTGTGTTTTCAGATGGGAGGAACCCTAATAAATGGAGAGGAAACGGCAGAGGTTTTTCAGAGCGGGTTGGAGATTTGTACCTGCAACATCTCTCTGTCCGTTTCTCCTCATGAATAAAACCAAATCTTAACTTGTGTGTGTTCTGTCTTGCAGATTTAATAAATGTTCAGAGGTTGGACCTGACATTTAACTTGGTCCTTCGAGCCGGATGCCAACAACGCCTGAGGATTCCGACAGACGCGGAGACCAGCAGAAAGACCACGGCCGTGGCAGGCTCACTCGGTGAGACCTAAGCTCCTTTTCCGGGACTGATGTTCTCCCCACCTGTCGGAGTCCGACGGCTGACGGCATCCAGGAGCAAGACAGAACCGCACCAAGGGTAAGTTGGTTGTTTTTTTAAAAAAAAAAGTAAATTAGATAAAATAAAAATAAAAAATTTAAAAAATTAAGAAAAGATAAAAAAGAAAGACTGGCTGACCTGAGAGGGTTACAGCGCAGTAGTAAAACCCTATAATCCTGTGCACTTATAGGTAAAATTAAGAAAAGACACTGAGGTTGACGGCGCCTGGAAAATACTCGTTGTAATAGGGCGGCGGGGCCCGCGGTTGTTGTGTCTCCGAAAATCCTGCACCAAAAGTGTGAATGATGATGAATGTGTGGATGTACTGAGAACCACTAGGTTTCGGGCATCATCTAAAGCAACAGGAAAGTAAGTAGTGGGCTGACGTGGATGCACAGGCAAGAATTCTCCACCTGAGAGGGTTGAAGCGAGAATTACCGCGTTCAGTTACAAATGAACCACTACCCTGTTGAAGAAGTAATAAAGCGGAACCATAGACTACCCTATGTAGTACGGTCCGTCCAAATCTAATTCAAAAAGTGAAGGATACGTTCAAAAAACCACGTGAAACCCTAACATGTAAAGATTAGAAATTTGTTTAAAATCAGGATGCGGACCTGACAAAACATTTAGACATTTAGGATAACTAAACACGGGTTCAACGGGAGCCTCAATACTCAGAAAATTAACCCGGCTGAGAGATTCGATAATAAAAGATACCAAGGGAAATAGAAAAAAATGAAAAATAAAAATAAAAAAAGGGAGGAAAAGAGAAGGAGAGAGAGAAACAAGCAAAACAAGATTTAATGCTAAATAAAAGAGAAGATGATCAAATAAGATATGTGAGGTCTAACATAAGTTAGGAGAATGAGACAAAGGCAGGAGCAGAGAGAGGAAGAGCAGGACAGTGAAGACAAAGAGGTAACTTCATCAATAAGCCCTAAAAACCCTGAAACACCAGCAGCTCCGCCACCATATCCAGACTCGCCCTCTGGGGGTGCAGTCCGCTCAATATATCCAGAATTAAAGGCACTCACAACAAGGTTTTCACCTCCTACAACCAGAAGCAAGACCAAAAACAAATGTGACTGGAGTAAGAGCTAAAATCCTTCAGATCATCTGCAGAGTAGTAAACATGTTGAGACTCAGCACGTGTGGATGGCAGTCACAAAAATAGATTGGCATAAGATAGTGGGAGATTGGAATCCTTTTGATGACAATGAAAACGCCCTGACTCACAACGCACAAGATTTAGTACAGCGTGTAACTAATCTTTGAGACAGAGCTACAACTCAGTTTGCTCCAAGAGCAAATTATACAGTCATAGGGAGAACTAAACAGAGAGAGGATGAAACTTTCGAACAATACCAGATCAGGATGACCAACATTTTTAGAATCCACAGTGGGTTGCAAACAGACAATAACCAGCAGGGACCTCATCAACAACAGCTGAAAAATGCTCTACATGCAGGGTCTCTAGACTCAATTAGATTTTGGGTGAATAAACACTTTATAGAGATGGGAAATGCAAAGCAAAAGAAGAGTGCTGAAGTAGCAGAGAGACAGACAGCTGCAGGAGCATATTATCAGGAAGATGACAGAGAGATAGAGGAAGTGTTTTACGAAGGGCCCTTCAGGGGAAAGTTCAGAGGAAGAGGCCGTAGGCCATTCAGAGGACAAAGAGGCAGATTCAGAGGACAACCAGAAAGTAGAGAAGATGAATGTTGGACTTGCGGAAAGCTAGGTCACATAGCTAGAAACTGCACAAAGAGATCAAATCCAGGTGGAATGAAGGGACAGCAAGTATGACTAGACAGGGAGAATGTGAAGTGTGACAAAGTGATAGAAGAAAACAAAAACCAACAAAAACAAAGTCCACCAACAGAACAAGATTACTGGAAAAAACAAGGCGCTAAACTAAAATATAGCATCTAAATCCTACCAAAAAACCTATACAAATGGGCAGCAAAATTCAGTCATGGTGTCTTAACATGTCTCAACAGGAGGGATGGTAGGACAAATACAAGCAATATATACAACATATGGATTTGATTCTTATTCAAAAAACTTTTGTAGAGCGTGTTTAACATGCGCTAAACATAATCCGCAAGGTAACCTCAGGCCAAAACGTGGTAAATTTCCTGAGCCAGAATATCCATTCCAAGTAATCCACATGGACTACATAGAATTAAACAAAAGTGAAGGATATGAATACTGCCTTGTGATAATTGACGCATTCACTAAGTGGATAGAGTTATTTCCGACAAGGACACCAGATTCCTTGACAGTAGCCAAAGCATTATGTAAAGACATAATACCTAGATATGGAATTCCAGAGATAATCAGAAGCGATAATGCTGGACATTTTGTAAATGCAGTGATTAAAAATATAGGAACTATAGCGAATGAATGGAACAATAAAAAATAGATAAAAATATTATTGGGAACCAGATGAGGAAGCTAATTTAGCAGACTATATGAGGAAAATAGCTGAAAGACCCTCGTGGATACATCTGTCCCACGGTAAAAAGATCATTGGTGCAGAGCCACCTGATAAGCCGAGTGAGCTAAAGTCTGATAATAGGGTGGACTCAGACGAGTAGAGTTTGGGTAGACCCGAAAGTCAGCAGAAGTTGTTTCATGCCACAACGTTTGATTAGAGGTCAAGACTCTGCAGCAATGATATTTACTCTCACTAGCCTGGATTCTCACGATGTACATTCCAGAGACCAAAGTAGTTAGAACTAAATCTAGCAACAAATGGTGGCAAAGTACTGATCCCGAGAATAACTATCAAACTAATGCATGGTACCGCTTTTCTGAATTCACAGCGAGAGGGACTAATCGGACTGATTGTTATGTGTGTAACCAAAATACCTGTGTCAACAGCCAACCCCACGGTCGTAGTTGTACGCCCGTGAATGTCACTGACAGCTCCTTTGTGGTGTATGCAGAGAAAGCACCGCCCCACTCCCCTAAGCGGAGGAGGAGGAGCCTTGAACTCCACGACCATGACGCAGTAAGGGGCTTGGATGTCCCTGCTGAGTTTAAGGTTTGGAGTACAGGCCAGAAGATCACCTTGTCGTTGTTCCCGTGGGTGAGAGTGGGGTAAACTGCTGCTGCGTTTTGAAACACAAAACTGGCGAATGGCGCTGTTCATAAATGCAACCACAAGTGCCTTGGAAGGCCTGTCACAGGAGGATGATTCACAGCTCCATCACCACTGCCATGTTGACGCTGACACACCGACCCGAGATGTCCAGGCCCAACAGAGATGAGGAGGAGGCTCTCCTCTCCGTGCCTGGTTTCTTTTTTAATGTTCTGATAACTATGACGTGATGCATGTCTAAGAACAATCATTCAAACATTCACCTCTTTGAGTGTAAATCTGTTTGTTTTCATAAACATGACCTTACAACTGAAAATCTTACTGAAGAAGTTGTTAAGTGAATATGAGAATTTGTGCAAATAAGATGATAAACAGGAGGGATGTCCTGTTCATTTTTTTTATTATGTTTTATGGTGCTTCATTGAAGAGAAGAGTGATGCGTTTGTTTGAGCTTATCCTATAGGTGTTGTCTCCCATGTAACTGCTATGACGGTGCTACTTTTATTCATTGTTTCTAAAATTGATTTATGAGGTATTCATTCATGTGATAAACAGGAGGGAAATGTTGGAATAATCTTACGAAAAGTTATCACATTCATTGTACCAACATTCTTTCTCATCAATTACGACTTGTATTTCTCCACTGTGATCTTAAATCAGATAAGGAGGAATGTGGTCTGCAGATAAGAAGTGCTTTGAAATCAGACAAGAGGAACCCTAATAAAAGGAGAGGGGGCGGCAGAGGTTTTTCAGAGCGGGTTGGAGATTGTAACTGAAACACTCTCTGAGTCCGTTCTCCTGATGAGTAAAATCAACTTGACTTGATGTGTGTTCTTCCTCGCAGAATTAATAAATGTTCAGAGGTTGGACCTGACACCATCCACCCATCCATCCATCCATCATCAATCCATCCATTCATCCATCCATCCATCCATCCATCCATCCATCCATCCATCCATCCATCCATCCATCCATCCATCTATCAATCCATCCATGCATCCATCCATCCATCCATCCATCCATCTATCCATCCATCCATGCATCCATCCATCCATCCATCCATCATCCATCCATCATCCATCCATTCATCCATACATCCATCCATCCATCCATCATCCATCCATTCATCCATTC
>NW_028291924.1:2530000-2532500 GCF_963383615.2 Lipophrys pholis | reverse complement strand
ATCCATCCATCATCCTTCCATCCATCCATCCATCCATCATCCATCATCCATCCATCTATCATCCATCCCTTCATCCATCATGCATTCATCATGCATCCATCGTCCATCATCTCCCAATCCATCCATCCATCCTCCATCCATTCATCATCCATCCATCCATCTACCAATCCATCCTTCCTCATCCATCCATCCATCTACCAATCCATCATTTAATCCATCCATATGTCATCCATCCATCATTATTCCATTCATCCATCCATCATCCATTTACCAATCCATCCTTCCTCATCCATCCATCCATTCATCTACCAATCCATCCTTCCATCTATCAATCCATCCATCATCCTTCCTTCCATCCATTCATCCATCCATCCATCCATCCCTCCCTCCATCCATCCATTCATCAACCTTCCTTCCATCCATCCACCCATCCATAATCCATCCATCCTTCCATCATCCATCCATTCGTCATCCATCTACCAATCCATTTTTCAATCCAACCATCCATCCATCCATCAACCATCCATCCTTCCATCTATCAATCCATCCATCATCCTTCCTTCCATCAATCCATCCATCCATCCATCCCTCCCTCCATCCATCCATTCATCAACCTTCCTTCCATCCATCCACCCATCCATAATCCATCCATCCATCCATCCATCATTCATCCAACCATCCATTCATCCATCCATCATCCATTTACCAATCCATCCTTCCTCATCCATCCATCCATTCATCTACCAATCCATCCTTCCATCTATCAATCCATCCATCATCCTTCCTTCCATCCATCCATCCATCCATCCATCCCTCCCTCCCTCCATCCCTCCATTCATCAACCTTCCTTCCATCCATCCATCCATCCATCCATCATCCATCATCCATCCGTCATTCATCCATTCATCCATCCATTTACCAATCCTTCCTTACATCCATCCTTCCATCATCCTTCCATTCGTCATCCATCTACCAATCCATCCTTCCTTCCTTCCTTCCTTCCATCCATCATCCATCCATCATGCATCCATCATCTACCAATCCATCCATCATCCTTCCTTCCTTCCATCCATCCATCCATCATCCATCCACCATCCATCCATCCATCCATCATCTATCCGTCATTCATCCATCCATCATCTATCCATCATCCATCCATCCATCCATCAATCTGTCATCCATCCCTTCATCCATCATGCATCCATCATGCATCCATCGTCCATCATCTACCAATCCATCCTTCCATCCTTCCATCCATCCATCCATCCTCAATCCATCCATCCATCCATCCATCCATCCATCCATCCATCCTTCCATACGTCTAGCCATTCATCCATCCATCTATCCATTCATCCATCAATTCTTCATCACCATCCATCAACCCATCCATCCATCCATCCATCCATCCATCCATCCATCCATCCATCCATCCATCCATCCATCCATCCATCCATCCATCCATCCATCCATCCATCCATCCTTCCATATGTCTAGCCATTCATCCATCCATCTATCCATTCATCCATCAATTCTTCATCACCATCCATCAACCCATCCTTCCATACGTCTAGCCATTCATCCACCCATCTATCCATTCATCCATCAATTCTTCATCACCATCCATCAACCCATCCATCCATTCATCCATCCATCCATCCATCCATCCATCCATCATCCATCTTTCCAATCTTCCATCCGTCTGTCCATCCATTTATCTAGTCATCATCCATCCGTCCATCCATCCATAAATCCATCCATCCATCCATCCATCATCAATCCATAAATCCATCCATCCATCCAACCATCCATCCGTCATCCGTCCGTAAATCCATCTACCCATCCGTAAATCCATCCATCCATCCATCATCCGTCCGTAAATCCATCCACCCATCCATCCATCCATCCATCCATCATCCATCTATCAACCCATCCATCCATCCATCCATCAGTCATCAATCCATCCATCCGTCCGGCCATCATTCATCCATCCATACGTCTAGCCATTTTTCCATCCATCTATCCATTCATCCACAATTCATCATCACCATCCATCAATCCATACATCCATCCATCTGTCCATCCATCCATCCTTCCATCCATCCATCTTTCCATTCTTCCATCCATCCGTCCATCCATATATCTAGTCATCATCCATCCATCCATCCATCCATCCATAAATCCATCACTCCATCCATCCATCCATCTATCCATCCATCTACTATCCATCCACCTACTATCCATCATCCATCCATCCATCCATCCATCCATCCATCCATTCATCCATCCCTCCATCCATCCATCCTTCCATCCATTGTTCCATCCATCATCCATCCGTCATCCATCCATCCATCCATCTACCAATCCATCCTTCCTCATCCATCCATCCATCTACCAATCCATCCTTCAATCCATCCATATGTCATCCATCCATCCATCCATCATTCATCCATTCATCCATCCATCATCCATTTACCAATCCATCCTCCTTCATCCATCCATC
>NW_028291924.1:2520000-2527500 GCF_963383615.2 Lipophrys pholis | reverse complement strand
AGAGGCGTGCAGCGGCGCGCAAAGGGAGAGCGCAATGGCCTGATGTGTCCACCAGGTGGACGTCAAGAGGCATTGCAATGACCCACGCGACCACTAGAGGCGTTTGACTCGTTCTGTCTGGGGACCACAGTGGTTGCTTAGCGACCAGATAAACAAGACGCCCGTCACGCGAGAATGCGTGAGGGGGTCTCGGAACGATGCGGTCTCACCTACTCCCGTAAAGACTGGTGGACTTTGTCGTCCCGGTTCTGAGTGCCGGAGTTCTAACGGGACATGCAGTTAGAACTCTGGTGATGGATGTGGATGTGGTTTAGCAGCACCAGATAGCAGTTTGGCTGCTAAATGTGACTGTGTGTGTGTGAGCTTATCTGATCAGATAACACGAGCGGCGGCGGATTAGTGAAGGAGGGGGAGAGAGAAGGGAGTTAAAAAGTTCTGGGCCGGTCCACGTGAGTTAACACGCGGCTCCTTGTGTCTCCGTACGAAGTCCTGTGTCTGGATGGACGTGAATCCGTCTTAGAGACGGTGTGTTTTCACAGGTCGGACTTTTATACCGGCGCATCATGGTCCGGCTCCCTGCTGTGCTCACCATGGCCTTGGCCAATCAGAGCGGGGTTGGCTTCAGAGTTTCCGGGGCGTTTTCTACGGCTGTGGGTGGAGTTGGTGGATCCCCCTGGTGGTGAGGTGCAGGGATGCAGCTTCCAGGGAGGGGTTGCCGTGGACCCCCTTGTGGAGGTCATATGACCAATGGCAAATTTTTCCAGTGGCGACCACATGTTCCTTTGTCCTGAGGGGGTGAGCCATGGAGGCCAGGCCCAACACAATGAACCAACACAAGAAGAGAAGGAGGAGGAGGAGGAGAAGGAGGAGGAGGAGGAGGAGGAGGAGGAGGAGTAGGAAGAGGAGGAGGAGGAGGAGGAGGAGTAGGAAGAGTAGAAGGAAGAGGAGGAGGAGGAGGAGGAGGAGTAGGAAGAGGAGAAGGAAGAGGAGGAGGAGGAGGAGGAGGAGTAGGAAGAGGAGAAGAAAGAGGAGGAGGAGGAGGAATAGGAAGAGGAAGAGGAGGAGAAAGAGGAAGAGGAGGAATAGGAGGAGAAAGAGGAAGAGGAGGATGAAGAGGAAGGGCAGGCCGAGGAGGAGGAGGAGGAGGAGGAATAGGAAGAGGAGGAGAAAGAGGAAGAGGAGGAGGAGGAATAGGAGGAGAAAGAGGAAGAGGAGGAGGATGAAGAGGAAGGGCAGGCCGAGGAGGAGGAGGAGAAGGAAGTTGAGCAGGAAGTGGAGGAGGAGGAGGAGGAAGAGGAGGAGGAGGAGCAGTCTGAGGAAGAGGAGCAGGCGGGGGAGGAGGAGGAGGAGGAGGAAGAGGATGAAGATGAGGAAGAGGAGGAGGAGGAGAAGCAGGCCGATTAGGGGGAGGAGGAGGAGGAGGAGGAAGAGCAGGAGCAGGATGAAGAGGAAGAGGAAGACGAAGACGAAGATGAAGATGAAGAGGAAGAGGTTCAGTCCACACAGTGATGGTTCTACGTCACATCCAGAGAAACCCTGGTTCGATGCTGGACTCTCACAGTGTCCTCTCTGCTCTCACCCCCTCCACCTACAGAGAGATGAGAGAGATGAGAGGTGATGAGGAGAGTCTCTGTGGAGCAGCCAGGACTTCAGTCCTGTCCACAGCAGCAGCTCAGAGCTCATGAAGGACCACCACTGTCAGACCAACACAACAAGCCTGAGGCTCCTCTGATTGGCTGACTGTGTCCTCTGCTGTCCAATCCTGAAGCTGCTCAGCGTTCTCCTCTCACAGCCTCACAGAGCAGTCAAACTCTGGATCTTTGTTCTCACACTAACTGTGTTTAGTAGAAACCTGCTGGAAGCAGCATGGACTCACTCCAACATCTACTGACCTGAGAGTCTGCAGGCTGCAGTCTGGACTCTGCTGAAGACCAACCAGCTGCTGCACATCTGGATCCTCAAGGTCGTTGTGACCCAGGTAGAGCTCCTTCAGGTGGGAGGGGTTGGACTTCAGAGCTGAGGCCACAGAAGAACAGTTGATCTTTGACAACCTGCAGCCCCTCAACCTGAATAAAGAGAGAAAGCAGCAGAATGAATGAGGAGAACCAATCAGATGTGTTGATGGAGAAATGAGCAGCTCCACATTACTGTGTCCTGATCAATGAGCTGTTCTGTTGTTGTGGCTCTTCATCACACTCATCCTCCACATGTCAGCACAACATTGCCACTCCTCCTCATGTCCACACACATCAGTAACAAGCTGCTGAGCTCAGTCCATCTCTCACTGCAGGATCAGAGTCTCACATCACAGCTGCTCACAAACATTTCTCCTTCTACAACAGTAACAGACAGTCAACTGACCCCAGAGTCTCCAGACTACAGAGTGGACTCTCCAGAAAACCACACAGCTGCTCAACTCCTGAATCCTGCAGCTGGTTCCCACTCAGGTCCAGATGTTTCAGATGTTTCAGGAGGGAGGGGTTGGACTTCAGAGCTGAGGCCACAGAAGAACAGCTGATCTTTGACAACCAGCACCACCTCAACCTGAATAAAGAGAGAAAGAAGTGAGATTAGAGGACAAAGTTTGATGTTGAAGTCATTGAGACTGAAGAAGGTTCAGACTGGAAGAGTTTAGAAATGTAAAGTCCAAACAGCTGAAGCCACCAGGAGGAGAAGAGTCTCATCAACATGCTGATCACTAACATGCTGCAGAGCTCAGTCCATCTCTGTCCTCCAACATCTGGATCACAACACACACACACACACACACACACACACACACACACACACACACACACACACACACACACACACACACACACACACACACACACACACACACACACACACACACACACACACACACACACACACACACAGTTATTCCAATATTGTTTTTTTTCTTTTCTAAATGTTATAAAACTTCCATACTGAACTTCAAACCCTTCAACATTTGTTTCCTGAATATTTTCTAACTTTTCTTGTATATTTGAGTGGAGCTGTTGGTAGAATTAAGGGTTAAACGTCAGTCTGTCATACAAATATGGACAAAACATGATATTCAGCAGTGTACACGGACATTCTGGGCGGCAGGTGCTCAGTGTAAAATAAGGAACCATGTTCAGCGTGTGGTTCCACCTGCTGTGTTATTATAATAGTGTGAGATTAAAAAACAACAACCTTACAGCCACACGTTGTAAGTAAATGTAAATTTAATTGAATATTGGCCGATTTTTAAAAATCCCCCCAAAATGGCAGTGTCTTGAAACTGTCCTAACTTCAGTAAATAGAAAAGTCTTGAGTGGAACCTTAAAAGTAGAGCCTGTTTCAGCCTCCCTAACTGAAACTGGGATCTGGTTCCACATCAGAGGAACCTGAAAGCTGAAAGCTCTGCCTCCATTCTACTTTTAGAAAAGCTAGGAACCTCCAGTAAGCCAGCACTCTGAGAACCAAGTGTTCTTCTGGGGAGATCTGGGACGAGCAGTTCTTTAAGATATGATGGAACCTGGTTGTTAAGAGCGTTCTAAGTTAGAAGGAGGATTTTAAATTCTCTTCTAGATTGAACAGGGAGCCAATGAAGCGAGGTTAGTGTTGGAGTGAGGTGATCTCTGGTGCTGGTTCTTGTCACGACTCTGGCTGCAGCATTTTGAAGCAGTTGAAGACTTTTGAAGCAGTTATTGTTTCACCCTGATAATAGGGAGTTACAATAGTTACTCTGGAAGTAACTAATGATGGATTACTCTTTCAGCATCACTCTGAGTCAGCATGTTTCTAATGTTGGAAATATTACGGAGGTGAAAAAAGGCAGTCCTGCAGATTGTTTAATGTGGAGTTGAAGGATAAATCCTGGTCTAAAAGAACTCCCAGGTTCCTCACAGTGGTACTGGAGGACAAAGTAATACCATCTAGAGGTACTAGATCTTTAGATCATTTCTCTCTCACATGTTTTGGACCAAATATAATAATTTCAGTTTTATCAGAGTTCAGGAGCAGGAAATTACGGCTCATCCAACCTTTATGTCTTCAAGACAAGTTTCTAGTTTAGAACGTTGGTTATTATGGTCTGGTTTCATAGATAAATAGATTTGTGTGTCATCTGCATAACAATGGAAGTTCATAAAGTGTTTTTTAATTCTATTCCCTTCAGGAAGCATGTACAAAGTGAAAAGTAAAGGATTCGGTGTGATTTTAGTGTGATTGTGAAAAAAACAGCTGCAGTGAATCCTCTTAAAAATGACCCAGCAGAACCTGGGGTTCCCCGGCTAGTTCAGTAGGTAGAACATGAGACTCGCACTCTCAAGGTAGAGGGTTCATGTCCCACACCGGGCGTCACCTTCCTGTGGGCTCACCACCTCCAGGAAAGGTTCTTAATGGGTGTGATGTGATCTGGGTGACAGTGATCAGACTGACACCCCCGTGACCTGGAAACGGATAGATGGATGAATGGATGGATGGATGGATGGATGGACGGATGAATGGATGGATGGAGAACCTGGGGTCATGGAGGAATGGACAGGACAGGAATGTGCTGCACTTTGCTGAAAACAATTAGATTTTCATTTTAAAGAACTGTTCTGCCTGTTCAGTAATATAATGTATTGTGTGATTTAAGTGTGTAATTGTGAACAATGTTGATGTTGTCGATGGTCACGTCAATATGTGACACAGACAGCACAGTGCACTATTCTATTTTCTTTTAAATGAACATAAGCTGCTCCCACCAAACCTAAAAACAAAAATACATTTGTACATATACAGTTTAGGCCACCCTTGTCTATAAGTACAGAGGCCCGCGTTGTACCAGAGCATGCATTTTACTGTGGGATTGTGGGGTTTTGTGTTTGTTGTGTTTTTTAAGAAAAACTAGTTTTAAAATTTCCCTCCCCCGACAGAGGGAGGGGAAGTGAGTGAGAGAAAGAGAGAGAGCGATGTGGGGGGCAGGGCAAGTGAAGTACTGCAGCAATACACAGACACTGAGGGTTTTCTCTCTGTTGATAGTATTTGCTGGTTATGATTCTGAGGAGAGGAGATTTTCCTCTGAGGAGGACGTTGCTCAGCCACTGAGCGCAGCAGCCAGAGTTACGTGATGTACCTGAACGCATCACCCCTGTATCGTCAGCATGAAGATCGTTTATCCGTAAAAATCCATAAATGAGCATCATTGTTGAAGCCGCTGGGTTTAAAGTGTGTGAAACAAGTAGGGGCTTATAGTCCAGAAATTACAGAAGGTTCTGGTACGTGCCTTATGTTAGAAAAAAGTACCGTATGCTGAGGGGTACATTTTAAAAGTGCTGGTACTGCGTTCTGGTGAATACCGGCCCACTTAAAGCAGTTTTAAACTCTAAAAGTATTTTCTGGATCTTGTACAGTAAAGTGTGAATATTTAATTCCAAACCCTTCAACATTTGTTTCCTGAATATTTTGGTGTAAATTTGAGTGTAGCTGTTGGTAAAATAAAGGGTTAAACATAGAAATATACAACATAGAACCTAGAACTACATGTAAATCTACCTGGTGACGTTTTAATGTGTTCTGTTATTTTCATTGGTTCCTGTTGCTGTTTGTTGTTGTGATTGGTTAGACTGAAGAAAAGGGGGCGGGGCTAATGCTGTGCACCTGCAGACCACAGAGACATAGTCTGAGTATTAACAGTGAAACAATAGATCAGTTCTATTGGAGATGGACTTTATCACCCTGGAAGTCAGAGCAAGAGGCAGAAGAGCTGATTTGGACTTTTGATAAGTTTCACTGGAAGATTGTTGAATTAGGAGACGAAAGGACGTCTGAAGTCTCTGGTAGCACGACTGTAAGTAATGTACATTTAAGTGATAGTTATTCTATTGTAGAAAAAGTGTTTAGAGTTTTTATGATAGTTAGAAGGTTTAAGGTATTGCATTTTTTATTATTTTAGGTGTTTGTTTGGTTCTTTAGTTTGGTATAAAGTTCTTTCCAAAAAGTGTTCTTTAACTCCAGAGTTCATTCACACAAAAAACCTTTGATTTGTAGCTACAACATGATTGTTACTCCCCTCAAGTAACTAACTGAGGTTACTGTATTTGTGAAAGTGAGTAACTTGTTTTGAGTCTGACACTTGTTGAAATGAAATGTTAAATCCTGCAGCCGAGCCAAACCCCAGCTCAAGTGGTCTGCCTCTTTGTTTCCTATTACAGGATGGAATCACACCCCTACATGACACACACTGGGTCAGGGGGGCAACAATGGCAGAGTGAGGGAGAGTTTGGAGCTCCAGCTGGGAGATCAGTGACTCTTCATCCAGGAGAGATCAGCCTGCTTTGAAAGCTGAAGGTCAACATGGAGCGTGTCAGAGGTTGACGGAGAATTCTCCACTGCAGCACCTTGCTTCTTCTACCAAGCTTTGAAATGTGGAGCTCCACACGGCTCTGCCACAGTCACAGGACTAAAGCCCAGAGAAGAAGTCTCAGTTTCTCATGGAGATCCTCAGTGTGGATCATCTCATATCAGCCTGATGTCTGACCTTTAGTGTCAACACAACTTTCACTGCACACAAACTCAAACATGGAGTCTGACCTCAGAGTCTCCAGACTACAGAGTGGACTCTCCAGAAAACCACACAGCTGCTCAACTCCTGAATCCTGCAGCTGGTTCCTACTCAGGTCCAGATGTTTCAGATGTTTCAGGAGGGAGGAGTTGGACTTCAGAGCTGAGGCCACAGAAGAACAGCTGATCTCTGACAACCTGCAGCCCCTCAACCTGAATAAAGAGAGAAAGAAGTGAGATTAGAGGACAAAGTTTGATGTTGAAGTCATTGAGACTGAAGAAGGTTCAGACTGGAAGAGTTTAGAAATGTAAAGTCCAAACAGCTGAAGCCACCAGGAGGAGAAGAGTCTCATCAACATGCTGATCACTAACACGCTGCAGAGCTCAGTCCATCTCTGTCCTCCAACATCTGGATCCTCCTAAACTCCTCTCAGAGGTTTGACTTCAACACATTCTAACTTCAGACAGTGAACTGACCTCAGAGTCTCCAGGTTACAGTTTGGACTCTCCAGTCCAGCACACAGAAACTTCACTGATGAATCCTTCAGCCGGTTCTCACTCAGGTCCAGATGTTTGAGATGGGAGGAGTCAGACTTCAGAGCCGAGGAGATCACTTCACAGTTGGAGAGTTTACATGAAGAAAGGCTGTAATGAGACACAGAGAGGACAGGACGTTGTTATGAGGACTTTGTTGGACCTCAGAGCTTCAGATCGTCTTCTCTGGGTTTGACTTTGGCTTCATGTGGACGTGAAGGAGACAACATGGAGGTCCACATGTTTTGTTCATGTCTTCAGTTCCAGATGTTGAAGTGAAGCTGTGGAGTGGAGCTGGACGTCCTGCTACTTCTTTCTATTCATTACAGAGTGTTTGGTTGGAGAGACGGGGACAGTGGAGACAATCATTCTTCTGAGAGACACAATTCATTCATTCATTCATGGTTTAGTTTGTGAGAACTGTGGGAGCAGAGACATTGTCCTGGA